>NC_056728.1:395290266-395537766 GCF_019279795.1 Protopterus annectens
ATGACTCACTCTCTGTGTGTGACTCCCTGTGTGTCTCTATTTCTATCACTGTCTGTCTCTCTTCCCCATGTCTATGTGTGTGTGTGTGCTTGACATATTGTTATATGTTGCCCATATATATGTCTGTGTATCACACACAACAGATGAAGATATATCACATATGGGCCAATTACAGCTAGCTGAGGGTAATCCTGTCTGATGGGTGTGTGTAGAGACAGTTATACATAGATGTCTGTATGAAAAGACATATATGCATAATACAGTTATATAGATGTGGGTTCCAACATGGGCTGTGATTCTCTAAGTGAAGTGTAGAAGCATGCCTAGTATAATCTTCTATAGTAAAGGTGGGACTTCATTCCAGAGATAGTTGCACTCTGGTCTAGGGTTTTCTGTGCTAAAGCCATACCTCTCAGAAGTAAACAGGAAGTTTCTAGAGGTACAGGATTTGTTTTAGCAGACATTTTCTGACATATCTGAAGTCTGACACTGGAATGTATTATGTCACTACCTATTGACAGACATCATCTCATCATCACAGTGCTTTACCAGAGGAATACAAGATGTATGATGCACTGACCAATATTATGAGCACAACTATAGACATTCTTGCCCAAAAAGTCCAGTTGAGAGGTGCGGCTACAGCCTGTTGACTGATAAAGCTGTGTAAATAGTCCAGCAACTTGGTGATATACTGGCTGGGGATCTTCTGCTGGTGTGGTGTTCTTCTTACCTGAAAAGTCATATCCTGGTGTGGCCATACCTCTCAAATATACAGTTTTTAGCAGATTGTCCAGGTGTTTGTCTAGAAGTTTCATCCAGTCTACATAAACTTGTTTTTTTATGGCAAGTTATTTGCAAATAAAGACTGACATTACTAAATAATGACAGATAGTGTTTCAGACTTCATAACCTTCAGACAATTCCTGCTAATGCAAAACCCGTTATTCTACCAACTTTCTCAGTTTGTAAGAGCAATATTTACAACACGTGCCTATCATTGGGCCTTTGTCCCACTTTTATTTATGACCTTGTCCAGATGTCTTGCTATCAGAGGTTGAGAGGTATGGGTGTGGGTACAGAGTGCGTTCTACTTTGCAGAAGTGTCCATTATATGTGTAGTATATTCCAAATAACATTGTGTGACTTCTAGGTATGTCAGTGGCAGAGCAGTACAGAGTACTGACACTGACAGACAGTTGTGTATAAGTTGCTAGGTTGATATGACATTAGTAGGATATTGGCCCTAAAGCCCTTATAGTCCACACAGACAGGAGTGTAGCCCATGTTAAAACATGTTAGCACTCAGAGCCCCTGTCTAGCAAAGACACAGGTGGAATTACAGAACTGTATTTTGTGTTTCTCATGCACTTATATAGGGAGCACATCACTAGGGGTATTGAGGCACTTGGTTTGATGTGAATAGGGAGTGTGTTCCACAGATGCAGGAGTGTGTGGGAAACATATCTGTCACACCAGCAAGCTTAATCAAGTGGGCCTTGACGTCTAGATGTGCAACAGTCCCATCAAGGCAGGGTCTGGATTGCTTTGTATGCCAGACAGGGTTCACCTCAGCAGAGTCTGTATGGAACGGGGTAGAGGGACAGTACTGTTAGCCTATCTGTGTTGGGCAGGTGTTTGGGGTTTGGGTAAGGCCTTAGTGTTTGCAAGAGCCTGGTTTGTGGAGTCTGCACAGTCTGTGGTGTGTACGTTTGTGGAGTTCTCATGTATATTTGCCTCTGAGATGTCTTTTGTTTGGGGTTTTATTTTGTTGCAGACCTCCACTGACATGGGTGTGTGTTGTGTATTTGCAGGTGATGTTTACTGACTTCATACACTGCATGGCACCTATGTTACTGCACAATTTGTTCTGGTGTGCACATTCTCCATTTGTCTGGCCAGTGGTTCCCCTTCCCTTTATGTGTGTCTCTTTGTCCTTCTGTAGTCCAGTCACAGGCTTTGCCCACAGTGGCTGCTATTATGTATTTGTAATTCTGATGTGAGTGGGGTAAATGCCATAACATCACACACAAGGTTTTGGACTTCACACCTCTGAGTGTACCTATTTAGCAGGTTGTCCATCATTGCACCATTACATTTGCTGTGGTTCACAGACAGTTTGTGTTGCTATATGTTATCATGAGGCTACATGTTGGCCTAGCTGTCAAACTGTCACAGACTGACATCTGGACAGGCTCATATATAACAGTCAGACAAAGGCACACACATAGGGACAGAGTGTTAATATTGTTCTGCCACACATAGACAGTTGGGAGACCAGTTTGGTATTTGCTTGCTTTCTCTTATGGGTATGACATCTGCTTCCCCACTGTCTGCCACTGATGTTTTGACAAGACCCTTTTTTGTTTTGCAAACCTGTCCAGCTTTTCTGCAGTAACAAATACTGATTGGGAGAACTCTTTATTAATATAAATATATAATAAGCTGCTTTCTTTTTTATTACATATTGTACCTGTATGTTGTATTGTACCTGCATTTTGCCCTGTTATGATTTCTGCCCTCTGTGAAAATTATGTGTTAACCTGTAATGTGCATTGTATATATGACTGATGTTGTTATATGTTATTTTTTGTTTTGTTTTTTTTATGGAGTTTATCTCCCCAGGTCTCTAATTAAAATGGAAATATATCCGGTTAGACTAGCCCAGTCAACAAATGTAAAATAAATAAAGAAAGAAATAGTCGGCAGGCAAATGCAATGTTTGGGCAAGCAGAACAGATATACAAGGCATACTTGTGCTCCTTCTGTGACAACCTGTCATTCCAGGGGTATGGATGTTGGTCAGTGACATGTCAGTGCTGACACAGTAAGCTGGCAGCCTTTTATTATGTCGCAGTACACTGACCTTCAGGTACCTGCTGTCGTACTAGACACCATACCTCCCGACTATTTAGAGTTGGACATCTGGATAAAGCCATAAGTAATTTGGGGACAAAGGCCTACATATAGGGACCATTGTTAACTACTGGTCTTACAAACCTAGAAAGGTGATACAATAACAGTTTTGCATTAGCATGCATTTTCCTAAAGGTTATGAAGTCTGAAACTACAATCTGTCATTATTTTCTGACTTTAGTCTTTTGTGATTTGACAATGATTTGCCAGACAACCACAATTTCATGTTAAAGAGACCATGAATATGATGCAAATCTCTGGACATTCTGCAAAATGTCTGTACAGTTGACGGGTATGCTAGGCACTGTGCAGGTTACTCTGAGCTGTGTACTGTCCATATGTGTGGACCCTGTCCCTGACCTGTCCAGCTTTTCTGCAGTAACAGATGTTGACATCTGGACAGTGTGTACAACTCCTACCATAGCTGTATTTGACATGCAGAATAGCTGGCACTACAGTTCTTGAAACATGGACCCTGTCAACCACAGTACAGTACCTAGGCCACTAAGACATGACAGCCAGGAGTAAGTGCAGGCCACATACTGACAGTATTGACCACACATATACATAGCTCATTGACCCCTGCATATTGTGGACATGCAACAAGTTATGAAGTTGATTGGGACAGCCCTGGGAATGTGCGCTCTGCTGCTTATACCCTACAAACATTACTGTTACTGCATTTCTATGGGAACTTGGGTGCGTGTGGTGGGGGGGGCACACCGGTTAACTGTCCACATTTGCATGGACTGTGCTGATGTTGTCTTTACATTTTGGTTCCATTTAGCATATTTTGGTGCCTGTCTTGGAGACTACAGGCATATCACTAAAGACAAAAGAACAAGCTGCAAGGAAATACGAATAACAACCAGAACTGAGAAAAACACACTTTATAATAGCAAAGCTTTCGGATAAAATCCTTCCTCAATACTAATACAAACAAATCTAAAAACCAAATGGTTTAAATACAGGTCACTGAAGTCACATGACCAGCAGTCCAAAAATCATGTGACCACAAGTATATAAAACAAATCATTAAAATTAGAAAAATTAGAAAAAACATAACATTATCGCAACCTAGTATATTGCAATTTAACAAGAACAGGTTTCAAGGTAATCATATTATTTAAACCTGGAAAATGGTCAGAGTTCAACCTAAGAATCCATTCATACTCTTTTAATTCAAGTAAATTACCACTATCACCACCTCTGGCAGGAGGCCGTATTACATCAATAACTCTAAAGGAGAGTCTATGTTTAATACCTGAATCAACAATGTGCTTATACAAGGCATTACTGTCAATGGCCCTTCTAATCTCCGATTTGTGTTCAATGATGCGTTCTTTTAGCTTTCTAGTGGTCTTACCCACATAGAATGCAGTACATTTCATGCAATTAGCTAAGTGCACCACATTAGATGTAACACAAGTGGTAGAAAAATTAAACTGATAAACTTTACCACTAATAGGATGTTTGAACTTATCACTGCAACCAACCACAATATCAGAACAGCAGGAACAATTCAAACAGCCATACGTGCTGGGCTTAGTGGTAAAAGTCCTCTCTACAGGCCTGAAAAAATCTTTGTAACATAACATATTCTTCAAGGACCTCATATTTCTATATGAGAAAAAAGGCCTGTCACCAAGAATGTCTTTAATTTTTCTAATTTTTCTAATTTTAATGATTTGTTTTATATACTTGTGGTCACATGATTTTTGGACTGCTGGTCATGTGACTTCAGTGACCTGTATTTAAACCATTTGTTTTTTAGATTTGTTTGTATTAGTATTGAGGAAGGATTTTATCCGAAAGCTTTGCTATTATAACGTGTGTTTTTCTCAGTTCTGGTTGTTATATCACTAAAGACCACAGGTTAGATTGTAATGGCAGATATTTGGGTTTCAGATTTCTTACCCTTCAGAGCCTTACTGCAACTGTAAGTCCTGCTGTGATATCATTGTGTAAGCTTGTATGGGCATATTTCATCATTGTCCCCATTTGTGGGCCTTTGCCAGGCATTTCTTTATGGTTTTCTATGGCCGACTTGCTGGGTGAGGCTGACGGGTGAGTATGGGACCCCCACAGTGACATCCATGCATGTGACATATGACCCCCACAGTTTGTTAGCCCCCCACATGTACTGCAGTGAAATTTGTCACCTTGGGGACTACTGCATAGTCTGGGGAAGGCAGTATTGGGCATAAATTTCCTGCTGTCCCACATAGCTGTCAGTTGTCGGCTGCTATCCCAGTAGACCACCCCATTCCCTTGCATGCATGCAACAATTCCATAGCTATGCTACCAGAACATAGTACTCCATTAATTTATTATTAAAAAGATTGACTTACCTTGTGCCTGTGGTAGTTGTGAGGACGGTGCTTGAGGGCTAGCTTCGTAGCATGCACGGAGTACACAGCCTATACATAGTAAGATACAGGTAGTGTGATGTGTGTGGCATCTATTTTACTGTGTGTGTGAGTCAGAGAAAGATGTCTGTCCCTGGGTCTCTACAGTGTCAGTGTGTGTGCTATGCGTTGCCTCATTGCCAAGGACAGGGCATACTGGGCACACCTCCATCTGCCTACAGGAGCAGGCTCAGGGGTTCCTCCTCTGAGTCTCCCTGTGCCTGTGTGAGCCTTGGCAATGGTGGGGGACTGTGCAGCCCTTCCCGGAGATGTTTTTGCTGCAGCTGTTTCCACAGGATCATATTGTGTAGCATGGCAAATACTATGAACATGTGTGCACATGTATCTGGAGACTACTGCAGGGCTCCACCAGATATGTTGAGGCAGAGGAACTGCAACTTGAGCATCCCAAAAACACGCTCTATAATGTTCCTGGTTTGTGTGTGTGCCTCATTATGGCATTCTTTAGTGTGTGTGTGTGTGTGTGTGTGTGTGTGTGTGTGTGTGTGTGTGTGTGTGTGTGTATGTGTGTGTGTGTGCATTTCTGATGGGTGTCATCATCCACAGCTCCAGTGCATAGCCAGCATCAGATGGCCATACGGGATGTTCCCCCCTGGCAAATGCCTGGTACAGCTGTGAGGCATGCCAGATATGGGAGTCGTAATAACTACCAGGGCTGCCAGCACACACATTCATGATAATGCCCTGGGCATTGCACATGACCTAGCAGTTGATGGAGTGATAGCCCTTGCGGTTGACATACACTCTACCCTCTTCACTGGGTGGTGCCTTGATGTGGATGTACGTGCAGTCTATGGCACCTAGTACCTCTGGGTAGTCTGCTACATGGTGGAAGAGATGCATATTGCTGGTCCTCTCCTCACAGTTGCTGGGGAAATATATGTGCTCACCGGTATGTGTTTGCATGACATCCAGCAACTGGTGGAGTACCCTAGATGCAGATGCCTGTGAGACCCCCATGATGTCCCCAGTAGGTCTTTGTAAGGTCCTGTAGCTAGTATTCTTAAGGCTACACATACCTTGGTTTCAACTGGGATGGGTACCGTTCTGTTGGCTCTGGGTCTGAGGTGAGGCTGGCACAGCTCGCAGAGTTGCTGATGTAAGTCCCTGTCAACCCTGTAGTGCTCTACTGTCTCCATATTATGTAGTCCCTGGTAGGTTAACCTGGGTCTGAACACTCTTCTCCTCCTCTTCAGTCTGAGATAGTTGTCAGCATTATCCTCCTCACTACCCTCAGCCTTTAGCAGATACTGATGTATCAAAGCAACAGCAGCCCCTAACATTTTGTCAGTTAAAATTCTCCTGAGTGTGTACACCAATGGTGTAGAGTTTGTGGGAAAAAAACAGACTGCAAGGTGTTTGCACAGTTTATACTGCTGTGCTGCAGATGCTGCTTGTGTGATTGGCTGACTATGATACATTCCACCTGCCAACTATATTACTTGTACTTGAGTGCCTTTATTCTGCTATTTCCTGTTTTTTTTTCTTCCCATTTCTGCCCCTTCTAACCCCTGTGGCGAGCTGCTCAAACCCTCTACTCAAATGTAAACACTTTTGCTGGTTCCTGTTGTTTCTTTTTTTTTTATTATTTCGGTTGTGTTTAAGCCTCACTGCACATAAACCCCTGCAGCTATTGTAAACAGTATTGAGCAGAAAGGACCCTCCGAGGAAGCAAACACATGCAGCATTTCTTAATGTAGCTCAGACACAACCCTCTTACTTAGCTGTGCTTAGCTAAGCGCAAATATCGAAAGCAGAGTTTCGCTGTGCTTACACCAAGCATGACACACACCCATTTCATGTCAGCTACTTCTCCTGCTTACACAACAGCATTATAGCTCCTACACGGTTAGGTGCAGGCAGACATGGTCTCCCATTTTGTTATTCAATAAATTTAGCTAATTTGCATAACCCACTGCCTTAGTCCCTTGTTATACCACTACACCAGAGCCTGTCTCCTTTGGTACCAGTGTTACTTGTTATTGTTTTGGTTCTGCATGCTACCCACTATAATGGCAAGATTCATATTTCACATAAAATTGTTTTTGTACATTTTTTTCTTATTTTCTGCACAATCTCATTTGTGCTCTGCTGCACTACCCTTAAACAAGCAAAAAACAGATAACATGACCACTAATGTACTTAATGCAATAATGTTCAGATTAATTTCTCTATAGAATAAATGTTAGTGTATTGTATGTTTATGCAACTTATATCATAACCACTTGTTCTGGGGCTCAGTTACTGCAGATTAAAAGGAATCTATGAATGGGATTCATAAAAGCAGTGCCAAGTGATACAACTCTAGCTGTTTAGAGATGCAGAGTTGTGTACTTCATCACTGCAGGCACATCACTATATTAGCAGCATCTTCTTCTTCTTTCGGCTTTTCCCGGTTAGGGGTCACCACAGTGGATCACCTGTCCACTCATGATTGGCAGTAGAGTTTTATGGTGTTGAGTTGCCAGCCCAGCGCCCAACCTTCTACAGAAGGCACACACATGCACGCACTCACGTCTAGGGCCAATTTAGTGTCCAATCCACCTACGGCATGTCTTTGGGATGCGGGAGGAAACCGCAGCACCCGGAGAAAACCCACGCGACCACAGGGAGGACATGCAGACTCTGCACAGACGGCACCCTAGCCAAGGATTGAACTGGAGGACCTCTTGCTGTGAGGTGGCAACGCTAACCACTGCACCACTGCAGTCACCCACATCTCTGTATTAAAAGCTAATTTACACAATTATGAATTAGCCACCTGAGCAATGCAAGCAATTGTCTGTTGGACCAACCTGAGCAAGCACACAGCACAGGAATTTTCAAAGAAACATACTCATGCAAACATGTGTGTGTGTGGGGGTGTGTATATGTGAGTGTATATATATATATATATATATATATATATATATATATATATATATATGTGTGTGTGTGTGTGTGTGTGTGTGTGTGTGCGTGTGTGTATGTACATTTTATATATATATATATATCTGGGATCCGGACACATGCTTGTCTAGCATATGTCCAAATCACAAAACATCGAGCACATACACAAAAGCGCTTAACATCGACAAGCGCTTCCGTATATGTGTGCCTGTTTCGTAGATCGGACTACAGTGCACGTAAGGGAAAATTCCCTTTTCCCCACTGTAGTGTGATCTCAGAGTGAGAATAATAAAGTAGGGGGTGTGTGGGGGGCACAGCCCCCCACGTGGGGAATATAGGGGGGCAAAGCCCCCCTGCAGAAACGTAGATTGTTTTTTTGAACTACATATACACGGAAGTGCTTTTCGATGTTAAGCGCTTTCGTGTATGTGTGTTCTATGTTTTGTGATTCGGACATGTGCTAGTCGAGCATGTGTCCTAGACCCATATATATATATATTTATTATTTTTTTTTTTTGAGAGGGTGACATCTCCAGTGTGCAGCAGTAAGTTTCTTACAAAGCTGTCATTAGCCAAATTCTGGGAATAACAGTGTTAACGACATGAATCTTTAGAATTGTAAGTAGGAAAAGTCAGTCAAGGGTAACAAAATTGTAAGGCCAGGGAGGTCAAGTAATCACAAATGAATAAGAATGGATTTGGACCTTAACATTATAATTTGTTATAGAGAAGTGGTACAAGAAAAAACAATGAAGATTTCTGACCGTGACAAACAAATAAATAAAACAACATGACAGATACCGAGGAAAGACAGTAAATTAAATTAGCTATGGAATTAATTAGTTAAATATATGGCAATTTGGACAATTTAAATTCCTCCAAGAACAGTTCAAAAATTTGTATGAGTCTGAAACATTGAATGCTTCACTGATTAATAGATGTTGAATCCATTCACCAATATAATTCAAGAATGTATGAAATAATTTGCAACACTGCATTGTTTGTTTCAGCTAGTGTCATTTCATGTTTCATGCAAAGTATTCTTATGATCTATAAGTACATTAACACCGATAATCCATGCAAACATTTTAAGAGAAATTGTTTTTTATTTCTGTCTTTTCAAGTTTTTTAACTGTAACATTTACTTCTACAGAATAACAGTATAAGCATACATTAATCACAGAATAAATGAAAAATAATTGCAAATTTACTTTTGTATTTTTGACAGAAACTCATTTAATATCAGAAGATACATTCCAGAACAGAAATGTTGTGAAACACATTTAGTTGTCTGGCCCACAAAGGGCCAATACAATTTCTTCATAATCTTGACCAAGTTTTTCAGCCTGTAAGATAAAACAAAAGAAAACAAATGTTAGCAATTTAAGTCATATACTGATGCAACAAGTTGGAGAAACAGCTAGATATTCCAAACAAATAACAACAAAACCACTAGCTGCAAAATAGATCCAAAAATAGGCACTGCTGTTGAAGGTTGACACCACAAATTTATTTAAGCTTATGTAATGCACAATACAGCTTTTTGTCTGCATACAACAGACTTAATCAGAATCTAAAATATACAAGTCAAGTGCTGTTTTTAAATAAATCTCCTCCTAGTGTAAAAAGCCTGCTATCAGGTCTTAAAGGTGTATCACACAGGTAAAATGTTTAAAATCAGCCATTAACATAAAATTCAACTTTATTTAAATACCCTTTTGATCTTGCCATTGGTCAGGAATCAAACCCTGGTCGCTCACATGGTATGTGAAAATTCTACCACTGAACCACTTTTTTGACATAAATACAACCTGGGATATATGTAGGGGGGGCATGGTGGTGCAGTGGTTAGCACTGTCACCTCACAGCAAGAGGTTTCCTGGTTCAATTCTTGACCAGGGAGCCTTCTATATGGAGTCTGCATGTGGTTATGTGGGTTTCCTCTGGGTGCTCTGGTTTCCTCCCACAGTCCAAAGACATGCAGTAGGTGGATTGGAAATTCTAAAATGGCCACAGGTAAGAGTGTGTGCATGTGTGAGTCATGCAAATGAATTACTGCGTCAGGGCTATCCACAAAGCAGTGTAAACCTTGGCTTGATATGATTGTCACTGTAAAGTGACACCCTGACCCCATGTGTAAAAATGGGAAAAGGGGTTGAGGATGGATGTATATATATATATATATATATATATATATATATGGATCTACTTTTCTTCATCAAAATTACACTTGTTCGAAAAAGAAAAGTATATCCTCACTTCAGCGAAAATGCATTTCAACGAAAGTGCACTTTCACTGAAGTGTAGTTGCCAGGTCGGCTGACTACAAAAAAACAAAAACACACAAAAAACATCTTTTGCAGGGGGGCAAGCCCCCTGCACCCCCTATGTGGGGGGGTTGTGTCCCCCACACCCCCCTACTTAAATATACCAACTCCGAGATCACACTACAGTGAGGAAAAGGAAATATTCCCATTCCACATTGTATTGTGATCTCCGTAGTCAGTTTTCAAAGTTTCAGTACTTCGAATAAGTGGTCTCACACAACTGAGTTTCGTAGTACTGAAACTTCAACCAACCGAATGGATCCCGTACAAATAGCAGCAAAGTCATTAATTCCTGGATAATGTGTGGCATCCAGCTTTACTTTCCACCATAACTCTATTGCCTCCAAATTATCTTTCCATGCCCCCTCTTTTGGGTTTCTTGTCACATTCTCTAATATACAAAACAAAAACCCTTTATAGTTACAACATTTGATGGGGTGCCTAAATAGTGCATTGCTAATCATTTTAGCCCCTTTCATATCCATGCTCATAAATTCGCATCTTAAGGCATCTCTCGGTCTTCCCGACATAAAAAGCTGGGCACGTACTACAGGTAGGTAAATAGACCAGTCCTTTACTAGTGCAATTTCCATACTTAGGGTATATAATAGTCTTAGCTGCATCTTTCAAGTAAACAACCAATTGTTCTAAAATATGTTTACATTGTGCACAGCTATCACATTTTTTGTACCCATTTTGTATCCCTTACTACCTGTGTTATTTTCCAAAATATTCTTTAGATTGGGGGCTCTTTTACAGATGAATAAAGGTTTGTTCCTACCACATCTTTCACTTTTTCATCAGATGTAAAAAGCCCCCAATATTTTTCAACAGTATTCTTAATGATAGTGGATCCTGCACTATATTCTAAAACCAAGGCCCTTATAAATTCTTTCTTGTCCGCATCTATTTCAAAAAAACTCTCTCTGTCTCCATTAGTCTTTTCAGGGAGTATATATGATTTGTTGGACCTCACACCTGTTAAACCCTCTCCCAGTAAAGGTTTATATTTGTTTCCCCAGTTGTCATAAACATAATCAATAATCTTTTTTTACCAGTTCATGTGGATAATCCCTTTCTAAAAACATTGTTTCAAGTTTTTTTCCTTTCTACATCAAATATATCTTTACTGGATATAATCCTGGCCAACCCAATGAACTGGCCTCTCATCAAACTCTTCTTTTGAAAAAGAGGGTGGGCACTGCTAAAATAAAGACAGTAATTAGAAAATGTGGATTTTCAATATATATTTGAGGTAAAAGCCTCTTTTTTTTGTTTTTGCTTAGGGTAACATCTAGGTAGTTGATAGAACCTTTTCCTATTTGATGTGAAAAATCTTTAAAAAATGGGAAGAGTTGTTAAGATACATATATCTCTGTGTGGATTCACTTTATAATATCAAAATACTGAAATATCAAATTTCAGTATCTCGAGACTATAAAGCCAAAAAATCAAAAACCCGAAACTTTAAAACATAAACAAAACACTGCACCACACAAACACAAATACACCTACCTGCCGACACTATAAAAAACAAACCAACACACACAAACACAACAAAACTAACACACACACACAAACAAACTTGCTAAAAGAAGGGGAGAAGCCCCCTGCATCCCCCATGTGGGGGACGGCACCCCCACACCCCCCTATTAATATATACTAACTCAGAGGTCATACTAAACATGCAAACACATAAAACTCACCACTTCACACACACACACACACACACACACACACACACACACACACACACACACACTAAAATCCCTACCCAATACTCTTAAAAAAATTCCACTTACCTCAAACTCCAGCTAAATCCACAAACCGCACATCACGTACGCAAACACATAATGGTGAATGCGACATTTCCACATTCGCTATTATGCAGTTTTGTGCAACTGCACTTTCGACTTTATAATCTCGAAATACTGAAATTTGACATTTCAGTATTTCAAGATTATAAAGTGAAACCATATATGTGTGCATGTGTGTGCGTGTGTGTGTGTGCGTGTGTGTCTGTGTGCGTGTGTGTGTGTGTGTGTGTGTGTGTGTGTGTGTGTGTGTGTCTATATATATATATATATATATATATATATATATATATATATATATATATATATATAGATAGATATATGGGTCTACTTTCCTGCATCAAAGTTATTCTTTACCAGACATTAAAAACCCAACACCAATAAACAATAGTGCAGTTCAAAGACAAAAACACTATTCCTTACTACACTTAACCAAAAATCAAAAACACTAAAATGTACACTTCAAACACATTTTTGTAGGGGGAAACCCACCTGCTCCTCCCATATCTCCTGTAAATTATATATACTAACTCCGAGATTGCACTATAGTGGGGAAAAAGGTAAATTTACTTATCCTCACTGTACCGCGATCTATATCAAGATGCTACAACTGCTGTATAAGTTCCACTCCTGTTTCTACTATAAATAATAAAGAAAAAACACTTCATCTGTTCTTCTAAAAACTGCCAGAAGTGCCAATCATTGTTCATTGAAGCGTGGTTTGGAATAGGGTGTTTTGGTTGGACTGCACTTTTGCTAAGTTGGTGTCGGGCTTTTGGTGTTCAATAAAGTGTACTTTCAGTGACGGAAAGTAGAACCATGAATAAATATATGTGTTTATATGTGTGTGTGTATGTACATGTATAGGTATATACCTAACAAACACACACACATGTACACAGCACACATCATACTACTTTTCAAAATCTTCAAGATGTTTTTATTACTGGAAGAAAAACATCCAAATTGCAAAAGTTAGGTGAGCACTTTCATCTTAAGTAAGGACGTTGTCTGATCATTAGATTGAAATTAACACTAAAAACCTAAATGAAGCTCATCATCAAATACTGTAAGCAAAAATCAGTCAGGATTCTAGATGAGAGAAATCAGAAATAGAAAATCTGAGAAGTAGATAATATAAGATTCACAAGATACATACAATGACATTGTGAATATTTTATGTAGAAAATGTGGACTATGCCGTTAAATTCTCAAAACCACAAGGCAGGTAATTGGTTGTATAAAATAGAATAATGACCACACTAATTGCTTATCTGAGCTTCATAATAGGCTATTGCTGAAAATGTGTGGTTAATGGATTTGAACAATCCAGTTAGATCAATTACGGATGTGGCATCTTGGAACATTAGGCAAATGTTTTTATGGACTGACCTTGAATGAAGGGCAAGTCAAGCTCTGCAGTTGTAACCTACAGTAAGCAGCCTAGTCACTGGAAATGCTATGAGAGACTGAACCTGTGAGAAGAAAGAATGGTGAAATTACCTCTAAAGGCTGTATACCTTGCTTATTAGGTACTGAAATTTTAAATACCTTTGTAATTAACTGTGGAAACTTGTGTGTGCTTTTTTTTTCAATTCATCCATTAAATAAACGTGTGTTTTTATATACTTCTACCTCCATTTTTTACAAAGTTGACAATGTATGAGCGGTTAGGGCAGGGAATTGCCAGAAAATATGTATTGCTATTTTTTTACTACCAAGTGATTGAACTTGTTTGGCTAGTGTCCTATGAATTGTTTAAAACTAGTGACTTAGGTTTTGCTGCTGTGCCATGATATAGGAGTGACTGCAGTTACCTGGTATGTTCTCACCTAGCTGACAAAAAGTTTTGTTTACCTGCTGTGTTTCCTTTATTTGCTGTCATGCACAGCACTTATGGATAGTCCAGTATTATTAGTAAACTCTTGTATGGCTCACTGTGTTAGCTACTCTCACTCCCATAGAAGTCAGTTGACATTGCTGCATGCTCAACAGGGTTTTCAACTCCAAGCTGTTTGGATTAACTGTCTGGTTTTCTGTACTAATCCATTTGCTGCCTTGAAAGATAAGACCTGGCTTAATTTGAAGACTGCCAGAGAAGGAGATGTTCATAGTGTTACCCTGCTGCAGTCATCACACTTGAGTTATCCTGCTGTCAGGCGGTCCCGCAGTTGGCCAGAATTCCAAAGTATTGGTCCAGCGTCGGTTGCTGTCGCTTCTTCCCTGATGTCAGTGTGCCAGGGGTATATAAGAGGCATCCAACGCCATTTTCTTCAGTCTTTCTTGCCACTCGGTGCCCAAAGCAGAAGCAGATCGCACGTGCCGGTCGGCCGACACCTGAGATTTTCAAATCGAATTTCAGTCCGAAGTCTTCAAAAGCTAAGTACCCCGTTGGGGAACCTTTTCTTGCCTCAGTCCGATGTCAGAAAATGTTAACAATTGTATTTCTTGTGGGAAGCAAATACGTCATAAGGACTTTCATTCTTACTGTATACGTTGCCTAGGCCCAAACCATGACGTCACCGGTTGTCGGTTTTGTGCTAGGTTCAATAAACGAACTATAAAGGGACATTTTGATTTTACTCGACACTACTTCGGTAGGAAATTCAATTATACTATGCCGTCGGAGCAACCGACTACCGGCGTGCATAAAAAATGCAAAGATAAGGACAGGCAGCCTAGATCCAAGCCAGACTCCGAGGCCTCGGCTGGCCCGGTCGCCGGTTCTCCAGTTTTCAGCGAGGCGCCTACGCAGCCCCTGGTGACCGCAGAATTGGAACCCCAGACCACTTTGGATCCTCTAGCAGAGAGTACTAGGCCGACGCAGCCATTTCCTTTAGGCCCTACCAACAGCATTACAGAGGGAGAAGCCAGTGCTATGGAAATGCCTTCGGCCTCAGAAGGTGTCTTCAGACCGACGACTCTCACTATAAAATCTTATGCTAAGCTTAAGACTCCTTTAAAGCCTAAAAGGGTTGTTCAGTCCCCGGTTCAAGGCCCCATGCCCAAGAAACAGATGCTTAAAATGGATGAAGATTTACTCTGATAAGGGGCTCCCAACCCCCCCCCCCAGACAAAAGGCCAAGGCAAGAGGAGGAGTATGCCTCTTCTGATCAAGTTTCTATTTCCTCAGACTCCTCTGAGGAACAGGATTATACTTTCCCCCCTTATGAAAACTCTGATGCTGAAGACTCCATTCCCTCAGCATCTCCCCCTGAAGATTACTCCTTCGGGGAAACCCTTCATACCATGAGGGAACACTTCCACTAGGAAGGTCAGGACTACTCTGACTCAAAGAAAAGACTCTGAGAGTTTCTTTTACTTCCCCAACACAGACCCCTTGCTATCCCTCCAGTTTTAGACATTGTGGATGATGTCTACTTGGAATCTAGTCTAAATCCGGACTCTCTGCCCCCTGCTCCAGCCAAACCAGACAGATATTATAGAGTACCCGACTCTCACAAATTCCTTTATAAAAGCCCTGTTGCTGATCCAGAGACAATCTCTCAAGGACCCAAAGGGGCTAAGGCTTCTATGGCTAAAAATCCTGTGCCCTCTGAAAGGGACTCCAGAGCATTAGATAGGTGGGGGAAGAAGGTTTATACCTCAGCTACTCTTGCTATGAGAGCACTAAATTGTCAATTCCACATGCTGAAATATCAGCAATTCCTAATGTCTCAATTAAAGCAAAAGATGAGCACACACTCTCAACAGTCTGAATTCAAGGAAATGCAGGATCTGCTACACGCAGCTGAACAGGTGGGGAAACACACTTTACAATGTGGATTTGATTCTCTAGAAGCTTCATGCAGAGCAGCTGTTACTGGGTCTGTCATATGTAGACATGCTTGGTTGAAGGAACAAACCTTGCCTGATCATGTTAAAGCAAAATTGCTAGATGCACCTTTACAGCAGGATGTCTTATTTGGAGTTAAGGCAGAAGAGGTTTTAAAGAAAATGGAGGATAAGGCAAAGTCTATGCAGACGGTCAAAGATTTCTTGCAGGTACAACCCCCTCGCTTCAGCAGAAATTGTCCAACAAAGAATTGGTCCTTTCCAGCTTCAGACAGACCACAGAGGGGTAAATACAGACGCCCAAGGGGTAGAGGTCAAGCACAAATCCCTTACAAACCTCGTCAATGGGGCACTGCAACACAAAGGCCAGGAGAAGACAGGCCCCAAACTACTAGGAGACAGACACAATGACTTAACCCTCAATCTGCCAAGAAAAGCTCTCTTGGCAGCTCCCTTGGGAGGAAAATTAGCACTTTATGCAGACAACTGGTGCATAATCACAAAGGACAAATGGGTCCTAAACATTATCTCACAAGGATACAGATTCCATTTTCACACTTTGCCAAGGAGAAAAGGAATGCCAAACCTGCCACCAAATCAATGGGCAGAGGCACAAAGACAAATTGCAGCTCTCATGGACATGAGAGCCATTCAACTGGTACCTACACAGGAACAAGGACAAGGATTTTACTCAAGGCTCTTTCTAGTCCCCAGAAAGGACAATGCATGGAGACCTATTCTGGACCTTTCAATTCTAAATACCTACTTGCAAGTTCCAAAATTCAAGATGCTAACACTACAGCAGCTTCTTCCCATGTTGGGCAAGAAGGCTTGGCTTGTAACGTTGGACCTCAAGGAGGCATACCCGCATGTCCCTATCAGACAAAATTGCAGAATATACCTCCGCTTCATTGCAGGTTCAACCCATTACCAATTCTCTGCACTGCCCTTTGGCTTATCTACTGTGCCCAGGGTCTTCACAAAATGCCTGGCATCAGTAATTGCATACTGCAGACAAAGAAGAATTCAAATATACCCATACCTGGATGATTGCCTCATCCAAGCAGAAAGCAAGAACATTCTCTTACAACATCTGGCATTTGTCAAACACCTTCTAAGTTGCCTAGGGTACACAGTAAATGAAAAGAAATCAAAACTAGTGCCCTCACAGACCATGACATTCCTGGGTGCCAGCCTGAATACAACGGCCCAGATGGCTTATCTCATGCCAGAAAAGCAACTACACCTAACTCAATACTTCAAAATAATGGCAACAAAGACCCAACTCCCTGCAAGAAAAATTCTGCAGGCCTTGGGATTCATGGCATCTTGCATACTACTAATACCATTTGCAAAACTGCATATGAGGAAATTACAATGGTACCTGAAAAGCGTATGGACTCAACACAGCCACAGCTTGGAAACAATGATACTTCTCATTCCCTGCCTACAACAGGAGTTTCTATGGTGGTCACAGGCATGTCACCTCAACAAGGGTCAGCCTTTCACCTTACCCCCAGCCAGGCAAACTATGACAACAGATGCATCAGACTATGCCTGGGAGGCACACATGGCAGGTCAGTGCGTTCAAGGCAAATGGACTACAGATCAAAGAAATCTGCACATCAATCAAAAAGAAATACTAGCTGTACAGAACACTCTGACAGCCTTCAAGGACCTCTTGCATCCAGGACAACTCATAATAAGCACAGACAATACCACAGTAATGTGGTACATATACAAGCAAGGGGGTACACACTCCTATCCTCTATGCAGGCAAGCTATGACCTTGTGGAACACAGCACTGACTTACCAAGTTCAATTACAAGCTCAATTTCTGCCAGGAAAAAAGAACACATTGGCAGACGACCTAAGCAGGAACATCATGGATCCTCACGAGTGGAAACTGGATCCACAAGTATTTGCAATGATAACTCAAAAATGGGGACTCCCACACATAGACCTGTTTGCCCCAAAACTATCAGATATCGAAATTCTGCACAAGGGCATTCCACCCTCAAGCTTGGAAAGTGGACGCACTCTCATTCACTTGGAAAAGGTTGACAGTATATGCCTTCCCTCCATTGCCCCTTCTAACAAAGGTGCTGCTGAAAGTAAGATTAGAGAGGCCACAAATGATTCTCATTGCACCAGACTGACCACACCAGCATTGGTATCCAATCCTAAGGAACATGGCCCACAGTCCACCATGGATTTTACCACAGATTCCTCACCTGCTCACCCAGTGAGACAATCAGATTCTACACAGCCAGCTAAAAACTTTAAACCTGGCCGCATGGCAAATAACCTGAACAACCAGCCAACACCTCTTCCCAAAGCTGTTATGGATGTCATTCTGGAGGCCAGGAGGCCCAGCACCAGGAAAATCTATTCAGACAAATGGAAAAGATTCTGTGCCTGGAACCAAGCTAAAGGCCAAAATCCGCTTGATCCAAACATTGCTCAGATTCTGCAATACCTAACTGAGATGTTGCACAAAGGACTTTCCTTTTCATCTATTAAGATCCACGCCTCAGCAATTTCAGCTCATTACAACACAGATCCTCCTTTATTCTCACATCCACTTCTAAAACAGTACCTCAGAGGGGCTAAGAACATAAGACCGCCAAGGAGAGCACCAACACCTACTTGGGATCTCAACTTTGTCCTGGAAAAGCTTACACTGCCGCCCTTTGAACCAGCTTTCTCAGCTGAATTAAAATTTCTTTCATGGAAAACTGCCCTGCTACTAGCAATAACCACAGCAAGAAGAGTCTCAGAGCTGCAGGCACTAGTGGCAGTAGAACCTTTCCTTATTTTTCACCAAGACAGAGTCTCTCTACGAACTAAAGCTTCCTTTATGCCAAAGGTGGTATCCAGTGTGGCCCTAAACCAAACCATTCATTTGCCCACCTTTTTCCCTAATCCACAGAACAAAGGAGAAAGACTGCTGCACTCTTTGGACATTCACAAGCAATTACGTTACTACTTGGATAAGACTAAGGCTTTCAGAAAAACTGACCAGCTCTTTGTAGCCTATGCAACAGGATCACAAGGAAAGGCTATTTCAAAACAGACCATTTCTAAATGGATAGGGCATTGCATACAGTTCAGCTACACGCATCATGGGAAACCGGTACCTGCTAACATTAGATCCTACTCCGCCAGGGCTACAGCTACATCAGCAGCCTTTCTCAGGGGAGTGCCAACCAAGGATATTCTGGAAGCTGCAACTTGGAGTTCAGTGCACACCTTTACCAAGCACTACCACTTACCTCTATATTCTAAGACTAGAGCTGGTTTTGCCACTGCAGTTTTGCAGGGCCTGCTAGCTTCTTCTAACCCTGTTTAACTCCACCTCCCTTCCTTAGCTTTGGGATTCAACCCAAGTGTGATGACTGCAGCAGGGTAACACGATGAGCATAGTACAGTTTTGTACCTACCATAAATGTAGATGTTCGAGTGTTCACCCTGCTGCAGTCCAGGTTACCCTCCCTCCATCCCCTCTTGAATAGCTCAACTTATCTTTTACTTCTTTATCCTATACTACCTCTGTGGTGTATTTGCTTGTAACTAAATGTTTTGTATTATTTGTATCTAGCTATATATATATATATATATATATTTTGCCTACCTATTGGGGGCACCTGACATCTGGGGCAAGAAAAGACTGAAGAAAATGGAGTCGGATGCCTCTTATATACCCCTGGTGCACTGACGTCAGGGAAGAAGCGACAGCAACTGACGCCGGACCAAGACTTTGGAATTCTGGCCGACTGCGGGACTGCCTGATGGCAGGATAACCCAAGTGTGATGACTGCAGCAGGGTGAACACTCGAACATCTACATTTATGGTAGGTACAAAACTGTACTTTTTCTTTTGCTCCTATTGCTGAAATTAGGTTTATGATTGCCTGCTAAATCCAGTCACAAGAAATAACCATCACATAGTCAGTCTCAACAGAATGAAAACAAACAATAGTGAGCACAAAAATAGTAACTGATGCCGAGAACTGAAGTAACTTCTGATCATTAAGACTTCTGACAGAATGTTAGAAGTTGAATAGTATAGCAGAGAAATTCTTGTTGCAGTGTTAGCTGGGAGCAAAGTAATCAAACATAAGTGAAACATTGTGTGTGTGTGTGTGTGTGTGTGTGTGTGTGTGTGTGTGTGTGTGTGTGTGTGTGTGTGTGTGTGTTGATTGGTGAGAGGCAGAGGTAGACAGAAAAATGATTCACTGGGCTGAAAGCAGAAAAAAGCTACAGAAACAATCTTGACTCTTAAAATGTACTGCAGGGGTATCATAGCTTCAGACTCGCATACAAAAGAGTAGGACAGCTAGAAACTTGAAATAGTGGGTCTGAACAAGGCAGAATTCTGGGTGGAAGTGTATTATTACAAACTGAACAAACCATGGGGTTTTGCATGTTCTTCCTACATCCACATGGGTTTCCTTAAGGTATTCTGATATTCTGCCACCTGCCAAAGCCATAATACTCAGTGACTACTCAAAATTATCCCTGCATGTAATCTTTATTGTTGCCCTTGTGACCTGCGATATGGGCAGAAAAGATCTGCATGTATTAGTTCACGTACCTAGCTTGTGATGTCAGTGACTCACCAAGAAACACATTTGCTTTTGATGCTGATAGATCAGAAGTCTACGGGCTCTATTCCCACACCAGGTGATTGGATTAATTTTCCATTATTAACACTGCAATGCAGAATAAGATGGGTGCTGTACTCCTGAGTGTGTTGTCCTTCGGATGAGATTTTAAGCTTAGGTCCCATCTGCGTGAGTTGCTGTTACCGCAGATGAAGTAAAAGATGCCATGGTATTTAACAAAAAAGTAAGGAAAGTTCCCTGGTGCTCTCCCCACATTTCCCCTAGTTTGTAAAAAAAAATATCACATCACGTCTTCACTGAAAAGAGGCTACTAGCCCAGTGGACTAACCTGGTAAAAAAAATAAGGATAAATAAAAATTCACTTTCAGAATTAGCTGTAAGTGACTAATGTCCAAGTAAAGTCATTTCTAAGGACAGGCTTGAGAACTGCTATTATTGTTGTTGATGAACATTCTGAGTAAGTTTCGTGGAAACACATTGAATGTAACAAGGTATGAGAAGTAAAGGGATAAGAAATTCTAACCATGCAGAGCAAGTATGGGAGATGATTGGAAGCCTATGATGAAAAATGGGTGGTATGAGATGAGAATGAATAGTGAAGAAATTATTCTTGCTCTTTCTGGTCCCCTACTCTTCCCACAGCCATTAAATGCAGCCCCACTGACTCATTCTTCCAGTACTTCTTGGCATCTGAGGATATTCGGCATGGAAGGTGAGAACTAGGGATTGTGATGAGTTGGAAGATTTTTACCAGTTTCATGTTTCAGAATGAGCCTGCATCTTTGTAGCATGATCTGCTTGGAACTGTCAGCCTCACCTTCCAAAGACACTGGAGTGTGTAATGTACTTAACTTACAAAGATACTTATTTATTTAAAGTTTATTAATCACGGTAGAGCAATGATCCTTCCAGGCCATTTTCATGCTTGGCATTGCAGAAATGTAACCAAAGAACAAGAAACTTTAATCAGTATCACTATTACAGTGATAATATAGCAGCAAGCATGTAGAGAGGTATACAACAGAGCACTATGAAGCATAAATGAACACAATTATAAATAGAAATGATATAACAGTTCTGTCAGCAAACTAAATGTACCTGTTTACTGTCATAAAATCATATGTTTTTATACAGAAAATAATATCCAAAGAGCAACACTTTTATTGCAGCAATAAAGGCTCTCCAAAGTGCATTAACGACAGCAGCATCCACAATACGTTTTCGTCACTTACTTCATCAGATAATATGACAAAACACCAACAGCCTTATATACCCTCACCTAATTCAAACCAACCAATAAAAAACATGACATATATTAAAATACTATGTTCTAAAATTTTTCCTAAATAAATATACCATATCATTGTTTAATATATACATCATAAATAACTATATAACAATCTATCTGTACTATAAAAGTGAAATAAATTCACAAAAGTTAATCATACACGTTATAAATACATAAATAAAATAACATATCTTTATTACTTAGCTTCCTCTAGTGGTAATATTAATTAATTTAAAAGACTGAATGAACTAAGAAATAAAATACTATTATTGTTTAATATAAATAAAATCATGTACATATATTTTTTGTACTTTTATATGTTGTTATAGCCTAGCTGCCCTTAATTTAAGAACTGGGGCTAGGGAAACTGCATCATTTAAACCAGGGAATCTACTGGCCTCTAAGTAGATTTGCCAGTATAATTCCCTGTACTCGATCTTGGTTTCCCACATACCACCCCTCACATCTTTAGGAATCTCTTCTAGTATAAAAAACTTGTAGTTCACCCTGTCACATTGTATTCTGTGTTTCTATAAAGCATTATTAATATTCTGTGTACATAAAGAGCAAAGTATTTACATTATGTACAATTGTTGGACATTGGATGTGAAGGAGAGTGAAGCATGAGTCAAATGAGGGAAAATATGAGGACAGAGAGCATAAATGAAAAAAAAAAGATGACTGGCGAGGAAGTATGTTGCTCTCTACTATCTGGATTCTGGAAACCTCGGCAGTACTACAGGAGTTGGAAAGGTGTTTACTGTTAAGCCAAAGTGCACCCACATGAAGTATAGTATAGACACTGGGCCTATGCAGATTCAGAGAGAGGAACTGCAAGATATGTTGGATCTGGGAGTAATCAAGGAATTCAGTAGTTTACTTCTGTTTTAATTTGGTCTATTGCAAAAATATAACTTGGCAAACATATTGTTTTATTTTTAATTCACAGTAATAGCATATATTCAACCTAACTTATCCAAAATAGTCTTATATTCAAGGGCCAGAAACTAGAAGTAGATATATGGCAGTAAATTAGGGCATCAGTTGAAGGGCCCCACCACAATGGTACCATAATTGCTAGTCTGGCCTGCTGAACTGCATCTGCTGTTTAAAAAAAAAAAGTAGGAAAGATGACATTGCATCTTATTTGGTAACTTTTGAAAGTATAGCACATGGGAAAACCTGAATAAGTCAGAATCCTGGACATGGCCTGGTTGCACCAATTATGAAAAAATTTTAAGAAGAAACTATTAGCCAGGACTGGGTAACTTCTGAAGAGCAAACTATAACAATTCACAACTAGACTTTACATGCTTACAAACTGGTAGGAGCCCAGATGCATGATGTAAAACACAGTATAAAATTGTAGTTGGATCCTGATAAATGTAACAAAATAAAAAGGTTACACATTGTAATAGTGGGCAAATTTAAAGGGGTATTACCTAGCAATTTGGGGAAGTGCATATTGCAAACTGATTCCCAGAGCTCCATCAAGTTAGTAACTTTAATATAATGGTTATTGGTCTCTGATTCATTGTTTAAAACTGAATTATATGCTTCTGAACTTAAAGTTTCAGTACAGAATGTGCAATCTTATGTGAAACAAAAAGTATCAAGTAATGAAATAACTTGCTTTAGATGTGGAAGGCAGGGTCACAAAGCCAGATTCTCTTCCACTGACACTGAGAAGAATACTAGTAATGCAATTTGAAAACTGGCTTACATGTTGTACATGAAATAACTCCTATAGACTGTGATAAACCTGAAGCTAAGATTACTGAGTCAGCATTATGCCATTGTGTTACAGCCACGTTTTTAAAAGTGTACTACATTTTTGGAAGGGAGAGATGTTCAAGCTCTGCTAAATTTGGGAAGCACTGTCAAATGTCCCATATGTAAACATAAGGTTAGTAACAAATAAAAAGTGTATGATGATATGTATTCATCATGATGAAAAGAATTAGCCTATCACACACATTGAAATCCAAACAGTTTCTATGGAAATTTCTGCATTGTGTAGCTTTGATTACTGACTTAATTCATGATGTTAATACAAGAAAACCTGTAAGAGATGTCAGCATAGAAACTGAAGATAAACTTTAAAAAACTCTGAAGTAGCAATCAGTACAAAGACAGATGTCAGCACAAAGAGCAGGTACCCTTGTATATCCACAGCCTTGTGTGGGGGTTCCATGAGGTTGGCCAGTCATCACTAAGATCGACCATTATAACATCAACTCACATTAGTTCACTATGCAGATGGTTGACAGTTGTATGATAGAGAAGGCATGATAGACTGAATTATTTTTTTTGTTATTTTGGCTATACCAGCCAAAGCTTCTATCATTTGTACCACAACCATGTGGAATAACTCTATGTATTGAAATCACATGGCTTTAAACTGACTTCATCCAGGCTGATTATCAAAACATGGCACAGAAAAATACTTTTCATTCAGTATAGTTAAAATGGCTTCCTCAATAGTCTGCAGTGGATTGTCTTACGTTATAATTTCTTTATTAATATCCTGGTATGTATATGCTAATCATGCTCATGAAAACAGCCATGGTATTGACTCATTTATGCAAGTCTAGCAGATTCTAAGTCACTTTTAGGATTTTGTCTCTGTTTTATTTCTTCCCTTGTTCTCTCATTGAGACCTTCAGGATCTCTCCTTGGAAAAACATTATTGGTACTACATCAGGAATTATTTTGTTATGGCATTTCCCTTGTAGGTGGCCTAATCTAGTAAATAAATCTACATATCTCTGCAACATATTTTCATCAAAATTTCATTCTGCTACTTTTCAATTAAATTATTTTACTCAGATTCAAATACTTCTGCCTTAACATTTCTAACAGCATAAGTATAATAATTCAGGACACTTGGCTGAAATTCAAGCTAAATGTTATAATAGTCCTCTCTCTAAACATTTGATCACTCATAAGAGACATACTGGCTTCAGGTTCCAGATACTCGAGAAAATAGATCCTGAGTTTCCGGAAGGTGATGTCAACAACAGCCTGGAAAGACATGTTATTTTGGCAACTTAGGCTGAACTCCTTTCATCCACTATGACTGAATTACTATCGTTCTTTGAAAAGTGTGCAGAAACTTTGAAAATGACCACATTGCATCTTTCATTAAGTGGACTCGCGTGTTATGGTTTATATGGGACATTTCAAACTCAAAGTTTACACACTGCTTATTGTATTTACTTTTTGTGTATTTTTAATATTTTTATATTTGTTATTATTTTTATATTTTGTTTTGTATTTTTTTTTTTATTTTTTGATCCAGTTTTCATTTGTCAATGTCACTCTAGATTTTTAAAAGTATTAACTTACATTAGGAGTATTTAGATTTAGTTCTAATTTATTTCTGAATCTAATATAGACAACAGTGAGTGATGCTAATAATTAATAACACACATATATATATATATATATATATATATATATATATATACATATATATAGGTTCATAGGTTCATAGGTTCATACTAGGCTATCTGCCCGAGGGCATTTACAAGCCTAGCCCATCGTTTTGTGGCTTAGGCCACCCCTTTAGTATGGGGAACTATACCCATTATTTTTCTGTGCCTCTGTCGAGCAGTGACACTGAGGTAATCCCTGGGGTATATCTGCGATCTCCCATCCATTGGTCAAGATTTCTCTTGAACAGGGCCAGCGAGGTGCTCTGCCTCACATGTACCGGGATTTTGTTCCACAGCATAGGGAGTCTTTGGGTGATGAATCTATCCCTCCAGCACGTCCTATTAATAGCCGTGTCAAGGTTTAAGTCTCCGCCCTTGTGGCTCTGATGGATCTAGATTTTTGAGGTGAAGCATATTCATCAAATCTGGGTTTGACATGGCCTTGTATGTTAGGCAAAGGTCACCTCTGAGCAAGCGTGGCGACTGAATAGAGCTGGAGTTCTTTCAGTCGGGCAGCATAGGACAGATTTTTGAGACCCTTTATCCTTTTGGTGAGGAACTTTGTGGCCTCTCCAGCTGCTGCAAGTGTCGGGTCAGATACATTCGAATGGGGCATTGTACTCAATCATTGGTCTGATGAGTGATGAGTAAAGGGAGACTATGACCTCCCTTGATCTAGATGAGAATCCCTTCATGATAAGGTGGGCAATGTAGAAGGTCTTCCTAACTACTTTAGCTACATGGGTGTCGAATGACAGACTACTATCAACCTGGGTCCCCAGGTCCCTGATAACTTCTTCTGTGCTCAGTGGATTGCCACCTATTTGGTAGCTAGGGGTAACCTTGTTTTTCCCGAAGGGTATGACTATGCATTTTTTGGCATTTAACTTTAGGCCGTGGCTCTGGCACCAGTTATCCGTTTCTGTGAGACCCTTCTGAAGGATATCTGTGTCAGATGTGTTTTCTACTATGGCGCCCAGTTTGCAGTCATCTGCAAACTTTGTCAGCCATAACCCTCCTGTGTTTGCTTGTACCGGAAAAGTAGATGCCAAACAAGAGTGGGCCCAGGACTGAGCCCTGTGGGACACCACTTGTGACAGGCTTTGAGTCTGACATGGCGCCAGCAGCTCTGACCCTGTGGGTTCTGTCACTCAGCCAGTTTGCAACCCATCTTGTGATGTATGGGTTGACATTTAAGCTGATGAGTTTTTCAATGATACCCGAATGGGGTATTGTATCGAAGGCCTTAGCCAGATCGAGGTAGGCTGTATGGACTGCCTTTCCCTCATCAATGGCTTTGGTGACTGTTTGAAAAAGTCAACCAAGTTTAAAAGGCATGATCTGCCTTTGACAAAGCCAAACTGGGTTGGATCCAAAGTCTGCAAATTCCCTATGTCTTTATTTATGAGGTCCATTATGATCCTCTCCATGGCTTTGCAGATAAGGCTTGTCAAGCTAATGGGCGGTAATTTCCAGGGTCGGTGGAGGCACCGCCTTTGTGAAGTGGTACCACAGTTGCAGTGCGCCACTCCTGGTGCGTATCCAGAGGTAAGACTTTGATTAAACAGCTGTCCTAGCTGTGGGTTTAATTCCTCATTGAGTTCATGGAGCACACAGCCGGGGACACCATCAGGTCCCATGGATGCTGTGTTTTTGCTTTGGAGAGAGCAGTTCTCACTTGGGCGCTGGAGATGTTTGGGGGCTGCAATCGTTTGGTATAGATATCTCTCCTTTTGGGGGAGGGGAGAAGTTTGCACTGAACCTGTCAGCCAGTATGTTGGCAATGTCTGTAGGATCAGTAATCTTCACATCATTTTGAACTAGCTCTGAGCATATCTGGGAGTTTCCTCCCAGGTTTCTAACATAGCTAAAGAAGGCCTTATGATTGTCTTTTGAGTCTTTAGCTATTTTTCTCTCGAAATTTGCTTTGGATGATTTTATGAGAGCTCTTAGTTTTTACTTATAGTGATCAAGGGTGTCTTACCTTTTAAGGATTTTGCTCTATCTTGTAGTAGCTTCCTCCTTTTGTTGTAGAGTTTGTTTATGGCTGGGGTCCACCAGACTGGATGCTTGCCTTTGGTACAAAGAGTCTTTGTTTTGCTTGGGATTGCCTTATCCATGCAGTCCTGCAGGTGCTGGTAGAAGGCATTTGTAAGTGATTCAGCGGCTTGAGTACTGTTTTCCGCTCGGGGGCCTTAAAGGAGACCACACTAGTCTTTAGAAGTGTGAAGTCGGCTTTTGAGAAGTTCTTTACTGTGGTCTTTTTATTTCAGGTGGGGGTGGGATGAGGACCTCCAGCGAGATTAGTTTGTGGTCTGATCTCACCAGTGAGGGGTACACCTCCGGTGTTGAACATTGTGCTCCCATGTTCGTGATGATGAGATCAAGTATGTTATCTCCTCTTGTGGGGATGGTGACTAGTTGTTCCATGGCATTTGAGTTTATGAATTCCAGGAACTTTTGGGCTAGGGTGTTTGGGCTTGAGTAGTGTTCCCAGTCTATATTAGGGTAATTGAAGTCACCTAGTATGATGGTGTTTGGTGATACATTTATCCCTCTAGTGTTTTCAGGAAGGCCATGTGAGGTTCCTGAGTTTGTGAGGGTGGCCTGTAACATGCTACAATTTGCAGAGCAGTCTTGCCTATGGTTAATTGCACCTGGATGGTCTCCGATGCATCGTGCGTTGCCACCAGTCTTGAGGTGTGGGTGTCCTTGATGAATATGGATAACCCTCCTTTCTTGGTATTGTCCAGATTTTGGGGCGGAACGCATGATATGAGGTAAAACCTGATAGCGCCGGGGTGCTCTCAGGAGCCTTGAACCAGGTTTCTGTCACAGCACAGACATCGATGTTCTCCATACTGAGAAGGGCCTCGAGTCGTGCATTTTGAGATTTAGACTTCTGGCATTGAGCAGCATTACCCTTAGTTTTTCCTTTTTGTGTTCTAGGGTGGTAGGTTTAGAATTTGAGCCTTGCCTAAAAAAGGCACTATGCGCGTGGCAAGAGCCTTTGCCAATATCCGGAATCCCAGGGGTGACAGGTGCAAGCCGTCCCTTGCGAAGCAGCGTGGCTTGTCCAGCATGTCATCCCAGGCAGACAGACACTGGATCCCCTTTGAATGACACCAGTGTTTAAGCCAATTGTTAAAGCTGATCATCTTATCTCTGTATTGTGGCATCATTCTTGGTGAAGGTAGGATACTGCTCAAGGTCAGGGTCATACCTGTCTGGGCTACATAATCAGAGAGCTCCTCAATGTCTCTTTTCATGTAGTCCAAGGAGGTGCGTCTCAGGTCGTTTACACCAGCGTGGACAATGACTGAATCATATTTGTACCTGCTGTTGAGAGACCTGAGTGCTTGCGTTATGTGGCGGATTCTAGCGCCCGACAGGCAGCTTACTGTGACCTTCTCCTTACTCAGTCTGGTGAGCGGACGTCAGTGTGTCTGACTATGGAGTCACCAATGACTAGTGTGTCTGGCATTGTGTTTGGCCTTAAGGGCTGTGACTGTTTGACACTCTGACTGTGAGGTCTATGTGTTGCAGGTGTTGTGTTCTGAGGTGGTGGTTGTTTGGGTGTCTGCTTTGGTGGCCTCTGCTGTTTTGGTAGATTTTTGATCAGAGCCTCCGAGTATGTCTTTGTGTGTTTATGTGTATGATTTGAGGTTGTAATGGTAATATGTGAGACTGGGTCTATAGTGTGTGTGGTAACCTTCTCCTCCTGACTGGTCTTGCCAGTCCTATGTTGAGAGAGCTCAGCCTCCAGTTTGGCCGTGTAGTTGCATCTCTCGCATGTATTTGTGTTTTGTGGGAGGAGGAGAGGGTTGTCTGTGTACATGAGGCAATTGTAACATTGCCTCAATATTCCCAGGTTCACCAGCTGAGCAGGAGAGGACGCTAGCAACTGATCCCTCGACATGCTAGAAGGAATAGACAAAAAACTTTAAAAAGATTCCGGGGACGTGGGTGACCGAGAAATGGGGGTTGCCTTTTTTGGGGTACTATCTATGACAAGAGTGCCGTATCAAGGTAATAAGTACTGTAGGAGCAAGTGCTACGTTTAACAGATAGAGAATAGTCTACTTGGAGTCAAGTAGAGATGATCTTTTTAATTATAGGATACGCTGATTAGATCAGTAGTATAGTTCGAGGAAGGTAGTTTAAGGGAAAATTTGAAGAGTGGACTTTAGGTAGCCCGAATAGTTTAAACCTGCTTAACCGGCGCTGCCCTAGTGTGCAACAGTAGCAACTCCGCGCTAAATCGGGCTAAATCGGGCTAAATCGGGCTAAAGCGTGCTTTATAGCAGGGGGCTGGAAAAGACAGGAAATGACCCAAATTGGCCAACAAACCACAAGTCACTGCCCTAAACCACTCCTCCGAGGACAAATGAAGGAGTTATGGAAATGACCCCTAGTGGCCAATAAAACTACAGTTTCAAGTCAGTAACCACCTCTCCGGGGGGCAGGGAAGCTGCTCAATGTTAGTCACTCCCACTGATAAACACAGAGACCCTCCTTCAGCCCAAGCAAAAATGGCCTCACAGAAACTTTCAAACAGTTCAGGAACAGCAAGCCTGTAACTGAACTTTTTTAACTCTCAGAAAAGTGGGAAAAAAGCAAGATTTTTTTTTTTTTGTTTTTTACAGAGATAGCAGAGGTTCACAAGTAATATCAAGTTATAACAGTGCAGTAAATGACCCCACACAAGAGTGCTAGGTCAAGGACAGAAAATATGCAAGTTTTAAGAAAAAACGATTTAAAATTAAGTGCAAACAGGAAATTCAGCAAACAGCTTTTGGTTGTGCTCTAAATACAGCTACTAATACAGAAATCAAGTTTAACAAGCCAGAAAATGCTCAAGCTAGGCAGCTATGCAGAAAAACTTAGCAAATAAACAGAGAAAAATACTTAAAATCTCAAAGTGGCTCCTTCTTCTCTCAGCGTTTTTCCTCTTGGAGGGTGCTTCACCAACAGCCAACAAGCCTGAAAAGACGCTCAAACCACGAGGCAACTAGGTTTTAAGAGAGGAAGATGAAGGAGTTATGGAAATGACCCCTAGTGGCCAATAAAACTACAGTTTCAAGTCAGTAACCACCTCTCCGGGGGGCAGGGAAGCTGCTCAATGTTAGTCACTCCCACTGATAAACACAGAGACCCTCCTTCAGCCCAAGCAAAAATGGCCTCACAGAAACTTTCAAACAGTTCAGGAACAGCAAGCCTGTAACTGAACTTTTTTAACTCTCAGAAAAGTGGGAAAAAAGCAAGATTTTTTTTTTTTTGTTTTTGTTTTTTACAGAGATAGCAGAGGTTTATATCCCTTAGACAGCCACTGTTATTACTTAGTTATGTTTTTTTTTACTATAGTTATATATATATATATATATATATATATATATATATATATATATATATATATATATGTAAAGAAAAACAAGAAGCTGGCTATCAAAGTAAAAGAAAACATAGTAAAAAGTATCCAATAAATGCAGCAATCAGTCAGTGGTTGTACTAGTTGTTGCATTAGCTGTTATATGTATATATGGGTCTATGTTGCCTGCTCAAAATCCCAAAATCTCAAACAGGCAACACTGACACCCATAAGAGTAGAATTGCACTACCACGAAAGTGCATTATCGCGAAAGCCGGTTTTCCGAACTGGAAAAAAAACAAAATAAATATATATATATATATATATATATATATATATATATATATATATATATATATATATATTTAAAAGGGTCTACTGCAAATGGTCGAATTCCCACAGTCTTGAACTTCATATGGCTGACCCCATATGATCGAGTTTGTGAAAGCTCGACCAGACTGCATGGAGATCTGCATATAGTGCATAATATTTCCTGACACTGCACTGTAGTATGATCTTGGAGTTGGTATATTTAAGTAGGGGGAGTGCAGGGGGTCAAGCCCCCCTGAACCCCCCCATAAAGCCATTTGCCAGACAGAAGTCTAAAATGGCTTGTCCTTCTTTAGTCATGTTTCTCCACCCATGAGGACCCAGGGAGTTCTCAGTCCTGTTATGTCTGTCTCAGTATGTGCCTTCATGTCCTCCACTGTCAGCAACAGTTCATGCTGCCTTGCTGTATCTATTATGTCCTGCAACTGCTTCTTGAATAAAATTTTCCTCAAATAGGTTGAGATTATGAATACTTCCCTATCTTTACATTACAGTCTAATTGCCATTAATCTGTCACTAATTCTGATGACATCTCTTAGTGTCTTCCGAAGATTCTCCTTCACCACAATTCCCACAGCATTTCTAGTCTGTCCTCCTACAGAGTATTAGATTCTGGATCCCAAGCCAAGTGGTGTTGCTTCGCTGCCCTTCTTAAACCCCATATACAAATGATGTCCAGCCTCCTTCTTACCATTATGTCATCCACTTCCAAGTTGAATCTTGTCAGCGAAACTATACCAAGTGTAGCTTTTGTTCAACAGAGCTATACCAGGAAACCAAGCAAGACAACTGGACACCAGCTGGCCAGCAGCATATTGACCCAGGGCTGCTCAGCTTTATGGTGGGTGTATTCTGTTAGCATAGTCCCTGCCATAGGTATGAGTAAGCCTGGTCCTCAACCCACTTATTACCACTAAATACCCATGCTCATGGTGACAGTAGTCAATGTAACCAAATCACCTACAGACAATTTTTACACCATTGATGCTGTGCACATTAGCTGATATCCAATGCATATGGTCAATACAACTCTTCTCCCAATAGGCACTATCCAAAACCTGTGCTGCTGCTGCCCAGAACTTCATTATTGAGTGAGCTTGAGGTGGAAATACCCAGCATGTTTTTTTTTTTTTAGGAAGCCAGAGGAACTCACAGAGACAAAGGGAGAGCATGCAAACACTATGCAGGCATTGGCTGGAGGTCAGAATTGAAGCCTATGTCTTTGTGTGTGGGAGATGAAGACATTAACCATTGTTGCAACTGTGTCTTCATTGTTCCTTACAACTAACCAGGCCAAGAGAAAGAACATTCCTGATGTAACAAACAGTATTTGTAAAGATAACTAATGAAGTTGATCACTACCTGTAGTAACTAAAATAATTAAGAAAAATTAAGAAATGCAAAATCCACTTTTATGTTATAACTGATGACTAATTCAGCATGTTATCTACATACTTAGATAACTTAATTCCATTAGATCAGCATAACTTACCATCAGATCGACGTTAAGACTTCTGCCATACCTTCGCTTATAAGCTGCCTTGATTCCCTTCATGTTACCTTCACTGTTTGAAAGAAGTAGACGATTCAGCTCCTTGCATTTTGTTCCACTTCCCTGTTTGTAATAAGAATACCTGTTTCAGGACAATATTCTGCATGCAATACATATCATTGATTTATATAGAAAATGGGATGTATGGTACATATAAAACAAGGCAATTTAATACAGTTGGAATATTCAACCAATTTAAAAAACAGAATTTGCTCAGGATTTTGCTCAGCAAGTTGTACATGTGTTCACTATTAAATTGGCTCAGGATTTTGCTCAGCAAGTTGTACACGTGTTCACTATTAAATTGGCTCAGGATTTTGCTCAGCAAGTTGTACACATGTTCACTATTAACTACTTTAACTGGAGTTCTAAAAACTGGAAATGCAATTATGAAGCATATGTTTAGAAGATACATAAGATAATTTTCTGTACAGACCCTCATAACAAGTTCATCTGTGGTTTTGCATAGTAACTTCATATGATCCTATACTTCATTGGTCCTCTTCAAATGTAATCTGGATGATTGGATGGGAAACTGTAAATTCACCCCAGGGGGTTCTACCTGTGCCCATCTTGGACAGGGGCAATAGGTACTGATCGTGGAAATAAGGGTAGAACTTGGCTAGGATTGTAAGAGCCCTAGGGCCATTAGCTTAGTAAGTTCCTATGATCTTATGATCTTCAGAAATATGATGCATCTTTATTTCTATGGGACAGATTTACACTGCAATCAGGTAGTATTGTTAAGAATAATGGTTCTGTATAGATGCTGATGTCACAAGTCTGATTTTGCTTGAATTTAAAAAAATGAATTTGATGTCAAATTTCATCTGTAGTTTTATGCTTTGACAAAATCTCCCATTGGCATTACAACCATGCATAGGGCTTTATTTTTTTATGTTCCCTTACTTTTTAGTTTTTTTTCATTTCAGGAAAACAAAGTTCTTTATGATGGGGCACCTCAGTCTGCTACTGGAGGAGTGGAACATTCCTCCATAACCGACAGAAAGAATGGGGTGATTGAGGTTGTTACCCCTCAAAGACTTCAAATAATTGGTTGAACATTGGAAAAGTGTCTCTGCAATGGCTGAATTAAAGATGCTGATTTTTAGGGATCCACTGGATATTAATGACTATATCAGGACATAGCTGATATACCAGCTATGCAGAAAGTCTCATGTGTCTCCAAAAGGAGGATCTAGACCTATAGTCTAGTTGATTATGACACATTCAGGAGTTCTTGAAATGAAATCTGTGGATCTGGCAAGACAGCAAAGAAATGGAAGAACTGTGGAAAACAATAACAGATGCAATTTATGAAGGGTACAAAAGAGTTAAAAGGGGGTGGGGTACTAAGAGGGTGATAGCCATAAAGTGAAAAAAATATACCAGGAAAGCATCACAGAACAAGGTTTCTGTGGCCTTTGTATGTTTTCTAGTAGTCCTATTTAACAGTCATAAGTGAATGGAAACAATAGTATTCCAAGAAACTAGAGAATAGTGAGTGACTTCATTGCTGAACAAAATGATGGAAGTGGTAAAGAATTCAGGGCTTAAAAGATCTGAAGACAAAAAAAGGGTTTATGTCTGAATTTTTACAGTGGTTTACTGCAAGTTTTATTGTCAAATTAATGTAGATTGTAATTGGAAATTATTATAACTGAAGGGACTTTAGGACTGGAGGGTATTTTGTTTTACTAAATGTGTTAATTGAAATGTATATTTAAGAAATTGTTTTTAACTTGTTTGCTAACTCTTTAAAGGCCAGTGGGCTGAGGTGCTAGAGAATTTTAAATTTTTATTTTAATAAACCTTTCAGATTTACTGGCTTTATAGTCATTATACACTTGCATTTTTGGTGGTTTCAGTTTGTCAAATTACCCTGGTCCCCGCATGATTGGGACCCATAGAAAATGAGGAGAGGTAGGACTGTAGGTGAGGTTTATCTGGATTTCAGAAAAAACAATCACAGAAAGGAAAGAAAAAGGAGTGGGAAAACTGTGCATACTGGATACATTAAATACATTTGTGTAAGTAAACTTACTGTAACAGTAGATGTCCAAATGATCACTGCTGCAGTATCCTTAGCTACATTAGCAACTAGCTATACAAGTTGTATCCTGTGCAGGATACAACAGTCAGCCAGCTTACAAAGCTTTCATGGTACCTTCCATGTACCCAAACTGTTAGTCAGCTCAAGTTGAACTCACTAAACGTTGTGTTTGGGCCCCAAGCCCTTCAGTTTTCATTCCAATAGAGAGGGGAAGGCTAAAGCCCTGACAGTACAAATGGAACAATGATACAAATAGGAGTATAAGAACTAAAAGCTCACACCTTGCAGTAAAAGCATACAAAACATGCAGGAATCAACTACAACAGAGGTGATCATTTGAACATCTACTATTATGTTAAGTTTACTAACATGCTTTACAATTCCCTCCATTTGATCATTGTTGCAGTAGTCTTAGCTATATGAGTAGATTACCATAGCTTAAACTAACTGGAATGAAGAAGGTTGAGGGTACAGGAGCCCCTGGTGAATGGTCCTATCAAAACCTGTCCTACACCTGGAGAAGGAATCTTGTTTATAGTGTTTTGCACAGATGACCAGGTTTCTGCTTTTAGAATACTTCTAGCAACTGACCCTTTCCAAAAAGCCATAAATGAAGCCAAGGCCCTTGTACAATGAACTTTGACCCTGCCTGAAATTGTTTTGTTGTTATGGGTATAACAAGAAGTAACAGCATGAGACGACCATTTTGAAATAGTCTCTTTTGATACATTCTGTCCTTTTTTCTTTCCTTCACAAGAAATGAATAATTGATCGGAAGTTCTGAAAGACATTGTTCTGTCAAAATAATATGTGAATTGTCTGTGGACATCCAAAGTATGGAGTACCCTCTGTCCCTTATTTTTAGGTTCTGGAAAGGAACACAGAGATGGATAGCTTTGCTTAAGTTAAACTTGGCATAAACTAAGGATTAGTTCTTAACAAAAATAAGATATGGTTGACTCACCATGAGACCTTGCAAATCAAATACTATTCTTGCAGGGGTCAGAGTAATTAGTAAGACTGTTTTCCATGTTAGGAACCTCAAGTCAGCCTGATGAGCTGGTTCAAATGGAGCAAGTGTTAGCTTCTCTAACACAAAATTAAGATATAAGAAGACGCCAGCTCTAATTTAATAGGCTTCTTATGCAACACCACTTTTAAAAGCATTTCAAACAGTTGTTAATCAGATGAGACACAGAAGACACCAAATTGCACAAAGCAAATTTCTCCTCATTAAACAACGCAGATGATAAAATATTCTTCATATTTTCACAAGAGGCAAATATGATGAATTGAAATTGATAGTTGAGGATTCTAAAAACAAGTGTTAGAAGGGAATACACATTACACATTGCTTTCCAAGAATATGAATAGAAATTTAAGAGTTAAAAAAGTCTTTCCATTAACATTCTTCAGAAATAATCTTATGTCATCACACTTATGGGCCTGCAACCTATTATTTTTGTCTGTGTTTTTGTCCCTGCCCCATGTGATCATTTAGCACCTGTCCGATAGAGGTCCCTTGTTCCTTACTGCTTCCTAACATCCATGAGTTTGGGTGAATGAAGACAGACATCTTCTATGATCCTAACATCCTCCCCCTGTTGTCCAGCAGAGATAGTGCAATGCCTGCTATTCTAACTTGAATGGAGACACAAGCTTCATAACACCCAAACTGCTCAGCTACAGTCCAATGCACAACCTGGCTGGGCAAAAGTCCTGTACCCTATAAATGCAAAAAAAAGACTTTTATTTAGGCATCAAACAGAAGACTCATTTTGCCTTTCACATGTGCTTTTTCAGTATAATAAACCCTTCACTGTTGTTCAGGTCACGTGAAAAATAACACAATCTGAATAGTAACATTTTACTAACAGAGATACCCCTTCAAATAAAGTGATCAATGCTTCTGGCTAGTTCATCTAACAAATTGTCATTCTCTCACATCTGTTGCATGTACTCATTCCACATTTTATATATATATATATATATATATATATATATATATATATATATATATATGTGTGTGTGTGTGTGTGTGTGTGTGTGTGTGTGTCTGTGTGTGTGTGTGTCAGACACAATTTACTAATGCAGTGAAATGTTCATTATTAAAATGTCTTATCAAATGTTGTCTTTTATCAAACTATATAGCAGCCATTAACTGTTCACTATCAAATAAAGTAAAATCACAGGTGTGATACCACACTCTATTACAACTACATTGCATTCAGATATTCTGTTCTGTAACATCAGATCACATATTTGAATAACTTACACATGCATCATTTCTTTACTAAGTGCAAGTAGAAGTGATTTTACTAATTAAATACATCTAACTGGAAACAAAATTATCACGTTTCCATCATTCTGAAATATCTTCATATAAATGGACATCAAAGCACATCAGATCAGTTAAATCATCATGATAAGGAGATAAAAATAAGCACTTAAAGGGTTTCAGCTTTCGGTCTGAAAGCTTTAGAAGTAGAAATATCATTGTTCAGATCAGACAATATCTGCATTTAATCTTAGGTTCATAGATTAGTACTAGGCTAACTGTCCTTGTGGACCATTTTCAGCCTAGCCAATTACCCCATGTGAGAATCAAACTCTGCACCTTATGTTTGTAAGGTAAACACCTTAACCATTATGCCAACCCCCCCCCCCAATAATCAGCCTTTGCAAGTCTCAAACCCATGACCCTGTACACCATAGCCACAGTAAATTACCACTAAGCCATTTCAGTTGTTATCTGAAAAATGTGTTCCTCAAATTACCACCCTGATGTCTTTCACCGCTTTCTCCAAAATGGAAAAGTTGAATTTCTTGAAACCTATACAGTTTGAACAGTATTTATATAGAGAACTGTTTGAGTCACATTTCTTAATATTCAATATACGTTCATAATTTATGCAACTGGTTTCCCTTGAGTTTTACCCACACAAAACATTGCATTTGTAACAGTATGCGACATACATTACCAAAGACAGTGAACAACTAAATCATCCATAGAAAGTACCTGTTCCATTTAGACATTCTTCTACTTAAATTCCTCTCATTGGTGTTTACCTCTAGCACATTTTTAATACTACTGCAATATTTAAAAGGAAATAATGGATTTTTCTCCACACCATTCAATAATGCTTCAGTGTTATGGTTCCTTCTTAAAAAATCATGACCTTGACAGTATCAACCGAATGATGGAATGATGTAGAATTCTGCTATAGGATCACAGGATCATTGGAAGTTACTAGGCTATTGGCCCCAAGGCGCTTATAAGCCTATCCAAGAATTTAGCCCATTTTCTGACAAGTCAGCACCCAATGCTCCTGTCTGGCAGGGATACAGGTGGAATCCCAGGGGTGTATTTTCTGTTCCCCATCCAGTTATCCAGGTTGCGCTTAAAAAGAGTTAATGAGGTACTCTGCTTGATGTGGAGTGGGAGTTTGTTCCACAGATGGGGGAGTTCCTGGGATACAAATCTGTCCTGCCAGCAAGTCCTATTGATGTCACAGACCAGGTTGAGGTCATGTATGTGAGTTACTTGAGTGAAGCTTGACTTGTGGATATGCAGCAGTCCCATCAAGGTGGGGTCTGAGATTGCTTTGTATTTCAGACAGAGGACACCTCTGAGGAGTCTGTATGAAACTGAGTAGAGGGATAGGCTTTTAACCTATCAGTGTAGGGTAGATGTTTAAGGCCCTGGATTCTTCTGGTGAGGAACCTCTATGGTCTCTCCAGCTGCTGCATGTGTTTTGCGAGGTGCATGCCAAATGGTGTGTTGTACTCAATAATTGGCCTTATAAGGGAAGAATACAGGGATGTTATGACCTTCTCGACCCTGGATGAGATACCCTTACTTAAGAGGTGCACCATGTAGAAAGCTTTCTGTACAATGGAAGCAATATTCTGGTCAAAAGTCAGGTTGCTATCAACTTGGGTGCCTAAATCCCTCACAACTCATTGCATGCTTAGGACATTGTTATTAATGTGATAATATATGGGGACATCACTCTCCTCAAAGGGGATGATGATGCATTTTTTGGCATTCAGCTTGAGGCCATGTGTCTGGCACCAGTCATTTGTTTTGGTGAGACCCTCTTGGAGGACATCCACATCACTTGGGGAATTGATGGCTGTGCCTAGCTTGCAGTCATCTGCAAATCCGGTCAGCCATAGCCCACTGGTTTTGGCCTGCACCTCAGAGAAGTATATCCCAAATAACAGAGGTCCCATGACCGATCCCTAGGATACGCCACTCATTATGGGTCTGCTGCTTGAGGTGGCTTCCCCTATTTTGATTAGGTGGGCTCTGTCAGCGAGCCAGTTTGCTACCCATCTGATAACATATGGATTGATGCCTAGTTGAGAGAGTTTGTCTACTATGCCCGAGTGGGGAATAGTGTCAAAGGCCTTAGTCAAGTGAAGGTAAGTGGTGTGCACCTTCTTCCTCTTGTCCATGGCTTTGGTGACTTGAAAGTCGACTAGATTTACCAGACATGACCTCCCCTTGACAAAGCCAAACTGTGTGAGGTTGAGTATTTGGAGTTTGCCAATGCCCCCATTAATAAGGTTCATGATAATCCTTTCCATGGCCTTGCAGACCAGCCTAGTTAGGCTGATGGGTCTATAATTTCCCATATCGGCAGATGCTCCACCTTTGTGTAAAGGGATGACAGAGGCTGTCCTCCACTCAGCTGGGACAAAGCTGATACGCAGGCTTTCGTTGAAAAGGGTGCCTAATGGTGCTGCAAGTTCATGTCTGAGTTCATGTCAGATGTAGCCTGGGATGTTATTGTGTCCCATGGAGGCTGTATTTTTTGCCTTTGAGAGGGCAGTGATGACCTGTTCCTTAGAGATAAGAGGAGGGAGGCAGGTAGTAGGAATGTCCTGATTTACTGATGGGGGGACAGAGGGGTGAAGTTTTCACTGAATCTGTCAACCAGCAGGTTGGCTATATCTACAGCATTTGTGTATGTGGTGTCCTTGACCACCAGTTCTGAACAGATCTGGGTGATTCCTTTGAGACTGCAGTCATATGAAGGTGGTCATATGATTGTCTCTAGCAGATGTGGCCAATTTGGACTCGAAGGTGGCTTTAGAGGGTTTCACCAGTGCTCCTATTTTCTTGTTCAGGCTAAGGAGAGATTGCTTCCAATTGGACACCTGCTCATTATTGGTCCTGGACAGCAATTTTTAACTTTGGTTATATTGTTTATTTATCGCAGATGTCCACCAGACAGGTTTACTCTCCCTTGCGGAGGATGATTTTGTCCTGTCAGGTATTCCTGATTCAATGCATCTGTATAAATGCTTGTATAGTACTTTGGTGTAGATTTGGACATTAGTGCCAGTTCCAGCAGAGGGGGAGGGGGCTGTGAAGCTGTTTATACCATCCCTCAGTAGATTGTAGTCAGCTTTGGAGAGTTTTTTTTTTTGTTTGACCCTAGCTAGAGAGGGGCTTAGGGGAGATGTTGACTTCGAAAGTGACCACTTTATAATCGGATCTTACCAGGGAGGATAATATTGCAGGGGTGCTGCAGTGGTTATTCATTTTGGTTAATACAAAATCCAAGATATTATCACCTCTTGTGTGGGTATCAGCTAGCTGTTACAAGACATTTTCATTGATAAAATCGAGCAGTCTCTGGGCATTTGCATTCTGGCATGAATAGTTTTTCCAATCTATGGTTGGGTAGTTAAAGATACCAAGGATCAGAGTAAGGGTTGGATCCCCTGGGAATGACACCAGAATGACACCAGAAACTAAGCCAATTGTTAAAGTCAATAATTTTCTGTTTGTACTGAGGTATCATTCTGGGTGATAGTAGAATGCTGCTTAAGGCTAGAGACATACCTGCCTGGGGCACATATTCACCAAGCTCAATCATGTCTCTCTTCATATAGTCCAGGGAGGTACATCTCAAGTTGTTCAAACCAAAATGGACTATGACAGAGTCATAACAGTGCCTGTTGATGAGAAACTTGACTGAGTGTGTGATATGGTGGATTCTGGTACCTGACAGATAACTAACAGTGACTTTCTCCTTATCCAGCCTGATGAGAGGCACATGTATGTGTCTCATAAAGGAGTCTCCTATGACTAATATGTTGGGTTTATGGTTAGGCCTTTGTGTTTGCTAGACACAGGTGTGTGGGCTATGTATGGTATCTAGTGTAGAGGGTTGTGGCGTTCACATGTGTTTTTGCCTCTGAGGTCTCCTTTATTTGGGTATGTTTTTGTTGAGAACCTCCACATATGTGGGTGTGTGTTGTGTAGTTGAAGCTGGGCCGATATGCTAATATGGTTATGTTGTAGTGGGAAAAGAAATTTTTTACCCACTGCAAGTTGTATGTCCGGTTTCTGGATGACATCTTTATTTTTTGGGATGGACCTGAAAATATGATTTTAGATTTTTTGTCTTATATTAATGGTTCAACATCCTTTTTAAAATTTTCCCACACAGTAGGATTGGAAGAGATGTCTTATCTGGATATTAGACTAATAAAAGATATCCCGTCTCAAAGGTTTACATCAGAGATATTCCAAAAGGAAACATACTCCAACAGTTTTTTGCACTTTGGTAGCTCTCATCCTTATAAGCAGAAAAGAGCGGTAGTGAAGGGACAGTTCGTCAAGGCTGCATGGATGAATGTGAATTATTAAAGGATATGTTTTAAAAAGAGACAATCCAGTTGGCTTGGTTAATGAGGTAATGTTGGAGGTGGTTAATAAAAGAGAAAGGGGTTTCTTTATGGCCATCTTATCCTGTATCTGTGGTGGTCCAAAATGTGTGGAAGTGATTAGTGAAACTGGCTGCCCATTGAATGATGTAAATATTATATCCAATACAATTTTTGAAGAACAGAATAATGCTAATTTGAAAAATACTAATTTTCAGTCAGCCTTTACTACAACCTATAATTCAGCCAGTAAACAAATTGCGGATATTTTATTTAAAAATTGGGTCATCATGTCCTCCTGTAATATTAGGCAATGTGTGGGGGAGAAACCCATCATTGTTTATAGGAAGGGACAATGTCTTAAAAATATTTTTGAAGGTCGGGATTGTAGGCATGTGAAGGGCTTCATGAAAAAGTTTGACCTTTGTAAATATTGTGACTATATAATGTAAGGATCATCGTTTAATATAAATGGGGTGAAGGTACGTCTTAATAGAATATGTTCTTGTTAAACAGACAAAGTGGTTTATTGTGTTCTCTATGTAAATTGTCCCTGTTTTTATATAGGGAAAACAGAGGGAAAGTTAAAAAATTGTATTTATGAACATTTGAGGGACATTAGATTAAAGAAGGATACTAATGCCCTGGCGAAACTATTTAATAAAGTACCGGGCCATTTCTTTTAAGTTTACTGTGATTGAACCCTTCCAAGTGGACCCAAGGGGTGGTACATGGCCACTATAACTTGAAAGACAGGAAGCCCTGTGACAATTAAGATCTAATGCAACCCAATGGCCAGGTATAAATTAATCTTTTTCAGTTACTTGTTTTTTGAAGCTTAAGGCATTAGATAGATAATAGTGTATAGGTATTAGATGTGGTTACAATGCTGTAAGTGAACACCTAGGTATGTTTAGTATATAACCTTGTAGAATTATATGTGTGTATGTAGGTATATATATTATGTAGTAAGAAAACAGTACCAAGGTAAGGCTCCAGGCTCTCTTAGTAACTTTATTGTAAAAACACAAGCGCTTTCACCATCAAGGCTTCTTCAGGTGTATGAAACAAAATACAAACACACCTATCTTTATACTAACAATCATTGAATCACATGTTCTAGTAGTAATCACCATAAAGAAACAATGGCAAAAGCCATAGCATGAGCACAGACTATATAAAAGCAATATAGAAAACTAATACTGTATAAAAGATATATAAAAATGTACATGAAAAATATATATACACATATATCTTCCACCGGGTCAGCCCTTATATATACACATATATAACTATCTAAAACTATCTAAAATATTCTACACAACTAAAGAGTACATAACTAAATATACCATAATGGAAACACACAATATTACCTTCAAAGTGGTCTATTCTTTAAAACAGGTTTCAATGGTATACAATCATTTAAACCATGACCAATATTTGCTCTGAATTTCCGAATCCATTTGGTTTCTAAATTCTCAGTATGGATTCTGATATCCCCTCCCCTTGAATATTCATTGCATTTACCTAGTAGTCTAAATAAAAATGTATGTTGTACATTGGTCTCTTTGGTATGCTTTGCTAGGGCATTAAACATGCTGCCCTTTTTTATATGGTAAATGTGTTCCCTGATCCTATCTCTTAGATATCTATCAGTTTTGCCAACATAAAATTTGTGGCAGATCTGGCAGGTTGCCAGGTAAACCACATGAGATGAGTTACAGTTGGCACTGGTTTTTAAAGTGTAAACTTCTCCAGTATCTGGATGTTGAAAGACTATCTTTGGATCAATGAACCTGCAGAACTGACATTTGGCGCAAGGTATAGTTCCACTGTTATCTCCAGTTACAGTCATGATTTGATCTCTGGGGTAGCAGAGTTGCCTCCTTAAAAGATTTCTTATTTTTGAACATAAACTGTGAACGTCTTCCTATCAAACTGCAAATATGTTGGGAAGCTTAGACAGAGTAGAGCTAAACCTTATTTTTCTGAACAAATTGTGGATGATACACCGAATACAAAGATCACATCAAAATTAAAGATGTGCATTAGTTACTCAAGAAATATAAGACAATATACCAACATTATAAATAGTCATTGGAATATTCTAACTTCAGATGAACATCTGATGATCTGTCAGTTCTGCAGGTTCATTCATCCAAAGATAGTACTTTAGATACTAGATGCTTTAAAGTATCTAGATAGAGAGATACTTTGAAAACCAGTGCCAACTGTAACTCATCTCATGTTATACATTCCATCCATAAGTCAATTTGAAAAATTATGAGTAACGTTTATTTTCAACAACAAATAAAAGGTGCAGGACACTGCTTAGGCTTGTTTCACTGAATTAAATCAGAAAGCACAACTCTACAAATCTGGAGAGTTCTCTGACTCATTACTAAGTGATAGACAAGTCTGTGGCATAAAGAAATGATTATTTAAGCAGCAGACAATTCCAACAATGTGTCTTACCAATGGGAAAAAATATAGCAGTATACTGTATGAAAGAGTTGTCTGTTGTTCAACTGATAAGCATTACAAAAGAGGAAAAAACATATATGGAACTGAGACTACGTGTGTAAATAAAGTAAAATGGCATTCAGAATCTAAAATAAAAATGATAAACTAGAAAACATGCATAGAACACCATAAACAGGAGCCAGGATACAGCAAAACGATTTATTGTCTTCTGGTACCTCGGCTAGAGAAAGCCTTCACAGGAATAATAAAAGACAAACTGCTGACGTGACATTTTATGCTTTGCCAAAAATACATCATAATTATAGTGACCCTCCTGGTCGCCCTATAGTCTCTAGTTGTGGCTGTTTTCTTGAGAATGTGGGAATTCTACTGGATAGTTTACTGAAAAAAGAACTGAAGAATGTTATCTCTCATATTAGGAATACTAATGATTTCTGTGCCTTGGTTAAAATATACACTGGGATAAAGAATTCTATTGGGCTACTGTAGACGTCAAGGCCTTATATACAAGTATTTCAACTAAATTTGGCCTTGAGCCTATTAGCAACATTTTGGGTGAAGGCCCTCGTACTTCCTTCATTATATTGTTGCTTGAATTTGCACTTACACATAATTATTTTTTATGTGAGGAGAACATTTTTTTACAAAAAGAAGGCACAGCAATGGGGGCTAATTTTGCCCCCACATATGCAATTTTATTTATGTCTTTCTTTGAGACTAGTTTTCTCTATACCTTAGAGTTCTTTTATAAATCTGTGGTTTTATACCATAGGTACATTGATGATCTGATATTCATTTGTAAAGGTAACATTTCGGAATTCAGTGGATTTATTGACAGACTTCATTCCAATAAATTTGGTTTGAATTTACCTATAAAGTTGATTTATATAGCATACAATTCCTTGATATTTTGTTATATGTGGATATACATAATAACATTCAGTTTAGACCTTATAGAAAGGAGACAGCAACAAATAATTTTTTACATGCTTCTAGTGCACATCCAACACATTTAATTGAGGCTCTTCCATTTGGTGAATTCAAACGTACGTTTGAACATACGTCTGAAAAAGGTTTATTGAGAGCAGAATTTAATGATGTAAAAAATCGACTTTTAAGTAGGGGTTACTCTAAAAATAGTGTTATAAATAGTGAACATAAGATTCTTGGCAATAAGAGTTTGAGAGACAACTTGGCACAAAGTTTTAATGAACATAAGAAATTTAACAACGTAAATAATGGTAAAATATTTTTTGTGGCTAAATACTCCCCATTTTCTAGTAGACTTAAAAGTATTGTAGACTTTTTGTGGCCTATTGTTTGTGATAGTGATGAAATAGGACATCTCTTTGCCAAAAAGGTTATTTTTTCTTATGGTAGATATTCTAATTTAAAAGAACTTTTGAGTTTAAAATATAATGTGAAACATTTGAATGAAGGTAATGGTATGTTTGAGTGTGGCAGATGTAAAATTTGCCCTAGGGTTAAAAATCTCTCAGGAAATGTTATCAATGGCATTAAATTTAATGCCACAGATAGATTTGACTGTAAATCTTGTGGAGTTGTTTATATAGTGGGTTGTGGATGTGTTCCACCAAAATACTATATTGGTCAAACTAAACGACAGGTAAAAATACATATTATGGAGCACATTGGTGATGTTAGGAATTTTAGGACAGAAAGTCCTATATCGGAACATTTTAATAGAGTTCATAATGGTGTTTTGGACTCTTTGTTTTTTTGTGTTCTTGCCAAACCAAGTGTTATAAGTTCTGGTAACTATTCACAAAAACTATTAAATTTAGAAAGTAGATTTATTCTTAATTTTGGTACTCTTATGCCCAAGGGATTGAACTTAGAAATGAATATTACTTTATAAATTATTTTATAAGGTATTTAATTTATTTTTTGTACCTATAACTTCAGTAGTTTATTCTGTATTTTGTGAATGAGAAATATTTAAGAAACTGGATCAAATTGTCTTTGCACTAAATTTTCATATTTAATTGCACAATTATTCAATTTAGTAAGTGTATAAAAAGATGCAGCAGTTTGTCTTTTATTATTCCTGTGAAGACTTTCTATAGCCGAGGTACCAGAAGACAATAAATCGTTTTGCTGTATCCTGGCTCCTGTTTATGGTGTTCTATACTCTACATTTCGTGTTTTTTCATATACTAGAAAACACGCACTCAGAAAGGTCAAACAAGATGGAGCCTGGTAATGAATGAGCAGGCGGGAGCTACAGCCAGAATAAAGACTGTTATGATAAGCCAGACTCTGGTTAAAAATAGGTAAAAACAAAGCAAAAGAATATCAGTGTTGTAGAAAGTAATGAGCAGTTAAAGCCAAACATGTTTTTGATTACAAGTGATGTAGTCTGTGACTAGAATAAGACTAACAGCAAATAAAGTATGTTTAAACATTGCAAGAGTTACAATAGGTTGAATCACAGGCAAGCATTGTGGTCAGAAAAGTTATGAATTAGTGGCAAAACACTTATGTTTAAATTGAACTGAAGATGCTGAAAGTGTTGAGATATAAAATGATATGATAAAACTGTAAACTGGGTAAAACCTGTTTTCATGCTATTGCCTTACTAGATATGGTGACTTTGGGCATGATTAAAATAGTTCATGCTGTACAAGTGAAAATGGATGCATGCACAATTGTATTGTGCTACCAAAGTTAACACTGCTGTAGTGCTATTGTATGTAAAACATAAAACTTGAATAAATAGTATATATTCAGATATTTTATATCAAACAACTTTCTGTATAAAATCAAATGTGTCTATAATCAGCACTTTATTGCCTGTGCATAGATATTAATAATGAAATGTTGAGTCTGTAGCATACAGTGATGTTCTAAAATGCTGTGCAGAGATGCTTACATGTAGACTATCATACTAAATTGTTGACAGAAGCAATTCCAGTGATTTATGTTCCATGAAGAGTGTTTCTTGCATGTAGAACTGAAAATGAATGGGAGAAAGTATATGGCAAAAACAGGACTACTGACTCTACTGAAGTTACAATTTGTATTGATCCATGTGACATCAATAAATGGATCAAGGGGGAATATTACCCTTTGTATACTGGTTTGGGTTATCTTCAAGGAAAGTATCATATTAGGGTTTCACTGGAGGATGTATAGTGTGTTTGTGTGCTTGTGTGTGTTGACATTGACCATAACCTGCATGCTTGCACTCTGAAACAACAACCACTTCTGACCTCCCTATTTCATTTCAGTGTCATAACGTTATTAGCAGGAGCCAACATAGCAACATTAAAAGGGTAACATTCCTGATATTCTGACCTGCTGTTTGAGACAAGAGTTAGCCTTTCTTCCTCCATGTATGAGCAGACATAACCTGCATTCATTACTGTTTGTTTGGTACTAGAAGGAAGGAGTGATGAATGCATCCCCCACTTGTGCTGCTAAGCTGTTATAATGCTAAGTGTAGTATATCTTGGCTGTAGTATGTCTTCACAGAGCAAACAATAAGAGGAACATAAATAAAATAATTATTAAAATCAATTTAGAAAAATGGGTTTTGTTGTCTGTACGTTTTAGAATACAGAAAAACCTACCTTCATAGCTAAGTAGAACTTCTCAGCAAAGTAATCGGCCTTACCCATTGCAACCTTCACTAGAAAGCAATGAAGAGACGGTAAACATTAATTAGCAAGCACAATATCTGCAATAACGTATGCAAAATATCAAAATACAAACATATCTGGTACGTTCCAGTTAAATATTCAAAATCTGTAGGACTAATGGAACTGTTTATATTTATCATATATATATATATATATATATATATATATATATATATATATATATATAGAGAGAGAGAGAGAGTGTGTGTGTGTGTGTGTGTGTGTGTGTGTGTGTGTGTGTGTGTGTGTGTGTGTGTGTGTGTGTGTGTGTGTGTGTGTGTGTGTGTGTGTGTGCGTGCGTGTGTGTGTGTGTGTGTGTGTGCGTGTGTGTGCGTGTGTGTGTGTGTGTGTGTGTGTGTGTGTGTGTGTGTGTGTGTGTGTGTGTGCGTGTGTGTGTGTGTGTGTGTGTATGAAACACTGAATGGTGAAATGCTTGCGCCATTACATTTTTATTTCCAGTAAAGTAATACGGTAATGCAGGCATTTCCTTAATCCAAAATGAGACAGACAGTTTGTAGAAATGGGCAGTGCCTCACAGAACACCCTTCTTAAGGAGACTAGCACCGCATAGACTACTACAAACAGGTGTGATTCCCAAAACAGCATAGTTGTAACATAGGGCAACTTCCACTGAAGGTGTACAGCATTAAGAATAAATAAGAAAACACAAACATTTAATAATGTGTGTGATATAAGTAGGATACTGCAAGCAAAATGCAAAGAATTGTACATTTTTTGTAACAGTTTGCCCTGGAATCTGGGTGGACTGTACAAGGCAAGCAAACAATGTCTGCTATGAAGGTTAAAATTAAAATATGATGCATAGATAATTGGATATCGATGCCTGAAATAGAATATCATTTTGTGTACTATCTTTTTGTATTCATCTTCACAGTATAAAATTCTATGTACTAAGTCAAAAGCGCAGGTGACCATTGTGATCTTACATTGTCACCAAGGGACATTTATAGTCATACTGCCACAACCTTAATGTCAGCAGCAGATCTGTAGTGATTGTGCCATAGAGATCAATTCTCTACATATAAAGTCATCTTTGTTGTAGTCTTCCAGTTTCTCCTGCCTTTAGTCCTCAGCCAGTCATAAATAAAGAAATGCATTTTAATGTGTGCATATGCAGCTGTCTTATACCATGACAACCATTTACCTCATAGTGGGTTCAATTCCAGATTAAACACTCACCACCTCAATGACATACATGCTGCTCTACCAGACAGTGGTAGTTCATGATACATATGCAGCATAATGTAAGAAGCTGCACGCAGACAAATCAATGGATCACTTTCTTCTCATTAATGATATGCCATATAGCACTTCTTTGAAGGAACAGACAGGTAAAGAACACTTGTAACTGTCTATTGGGAAGGTTATGTTACTAGATTTTCAAGAGAATTATTCTATAGTTCTTTGTCTGAGTAGATGGTAATGGAGTTCTTAGTAAACCTCCAGGGAGACAACAGTCTTTGTTTATGCAAAAAAATAAGATAAGCCAGCCATTCTCACCAGTTAATGTGCTTTCAGTGGCAGAGACTAGGGGAATGAAAAAATATATATCATTTTAATGGATCAACATAGTTATTTGGGGGTCAACATACAATATATTTGAAGTCCAACTCTTTGCCTTAGTAAATATGGCACATAATAACTTCAGGGTAACTTGCATAGACATTTGTCAATCTTTGCTAAACTGAATCCAAATCAAAATTGCTTGCTTAAAAAAGTAAAAAAAAAAAAAAAAACAGAGATAAATCAATAAAACACAAGCTATCTTTTTAAGTATTAAAAAAGGAAAATGTGCCTAAAACTTATTCTAATATCACTGGTGACTGGTATCTACAAAGCAAAGGGGGATGCATTAAGCAACTGAATGGAATGGGCTAACTGGAATAAGGTGGGACTCTATTACAACAGTTCTATGATGTTTACATGTGATTAAACAACAAATGCAGTCATTCATTTTCATTCACAGACTGCCTCAGTAAGTATCCACTCATTATATCCACTTTACTGATCATATACAACATTGAGGTTATATGGATCAATACAAATTGCAATTGTCTGATTGCAATTAGGGCTATTTGTAGGTGAAATGTAGCCTTAGAGAAAGGACTCTGAAGACCCTCTACTACACATTAGTCTTCCTTGTATTTTCCCAGTCACCTTACTCTGTTTTCCATTCATCCTGGCCCTGAAAATCCATATAGATTATTTCATTCTTACTTTTCCACAAATTGTTTTACTTTTTATCTTCTGACCATGCTTTTAAAATACACTAAATCAATAACTACTGCAATAAGTCTGGAATGTGTTTCAGTTCAGGGTGTCCGAAGGCTATTAGGCCCTCAGAAGTCATAGGGTTCTAAATGCTGTGATGGGCATCTTACAACTTTTTGAGTTAATGATGGCCTGACCAAGAAAACTTCACAAGTAAGGAAAGAAATGCAATCTTATTGTTTTATACCAAGGAAATATAAGTTGTGTCTAAAATATAATATTCAAAGCTAACAAAGCTGTAGTTCCCCACAAAACTGAGAAGACAAATGCAAGGATATGCAATCCTTTCTAGAACTAGTTCCTGTCTTCTTGCTCCTTCAAAGAGATGGTTACCTTCTGTGTACCCCACTTGTGTTAGACTAGGAGAAAAAATAAAAGTAGAAATGGAAAAAAAGCATATATTATACTGGAAAATATTAGGGTACAACCTAACACCCTAATAATGGGTGATTTCAACTACCCCACCATTAACTGGGAAAACTACTCATGTACCAACTCTTTTTCTCAATGTTTTCAGGAATTCATAAATTCCAGTGCCTTGGATCAACTTATCCACACCCCCACCAGGGGCAGCAATATCTTAGACCTGGTCATTACCAACATGGGAAACTAGTGTTCCACACCAGAGGTCAGTTCCTCGTTGGTCAGATCCGACCACAAGCTAATCACTCTAGGCATCCACATCCCACCCCTACCCCATATTAGGGAAACTACCATAAAACATTTCTCCATAGCTAACTTCACGCTTCTTAAGACAGAAGTGGCAAACTTCATGACATCCATGCAGACGGACAATAGAGGTATGACTGCTGAATCCTACACAAATGCACTTTATAAGCACTTACATGAGTGCATGGATCATGCTATCCCTAACAGAACCAAGATGATTTCCTCCAAAAAAGGAAGGCAATATGGTGGTGCCACGCCATAAACAAACTCTATAAAAGAAGAAAGAAACTGTTGCACAAAATAAATCCCATGATTGCAGGAACTCCCTGGTCAGTCTCAGTAAGAAGCAGAGATCCCTCATAAAATCCTCCAAAGCTAGTTATGAAAACAAAATTGCCACTGATTCTAAAGACAACCACAAAAAATTCTACAGCTATGTCAAGAATCTCAATGGCAACACTCAGATCTGCTCTGAGTTACAGCACAATGACACTAAATATACAGAACCAACTGATATTGCCAACCTCCTGGCAGATAGGTTCAGTGCTAACTTTACCCCCCTCTCACCCCTAAAGGGCCCATCTCTATACCAGAAGAATGCAAAGTTCCTGTAATCATGGCTGTACAGGTAAAAACCACACTCTCCAAAGCCAAGAACACAGCATCCATGGGACCTAACAACATCCCAGGCTGCGTTTCACACGAACTACAGAATGAACTGGCACCCCACCTGAGTACCATGTTCAATTATAGCCTCACCTCAGGCTTTGTGCCCACTGAATGGCACACAGTGACAGTTATCCCACTCCACAAAGAGGGAGCCACCCCAGACCCCGGGTACTACCGCCCCATTAGCCTGACAAGCCTGGTCTGCAAACCAAACTTATAAATAATGACATTGGTAATGTCCAAACTCTGGACCCCACCCAGTTTGGGTTTGTAAAAGGCATATCATGTCTCCTAAACCTGATAGACTTTTTTGAAGCGGTCAACAAAGCCATAGATAAGGGTAAGGTGGTTCACCCAGCCTATCTAGATCTTGCCAAGGCTTTCGATACCATCCCCCACTCTGAAATTAGAGATAAACTCGCTAAACTAGGTATAAATCCCTATGTCACAAGATGGGTTGCCAATTGGCTTACTGACAGAGCCCACACTGTGAAAGTAGCAGACTCTAAATCCAACTTCAGACCAGTGACAAGTGGAGTACCACAGGGTTCAGTTCTGGGTCCTCTCCTGTTTGGTATCTACTTCTCTGAAGTACAGGCTAACACAGAAGGTCTTTGGCTAACGGAGTTCACAGATGACTGCACACTAGGAGCCATAATCAAAACTCCTAACAATGTGGACATCCTACAAAAGGGCCTCACTGAGACAGATACCTGGTGTCAAAGCCATGGCCTCAAGCTCAATGCCAAAAAGTGCATTGTCATCCCTTTTGGTAAAAACTCTGTACCCATGAACTACCACATAGGCGGTAGCCTACTTAACATTGAAAGTGTGATGAGAGACCTTGGGACACAGGTGGACAGTAGTCTCTCCTTTGATAATCACATCGCCACTGTAGTCAGGAAATCCTTCTGTGTGGCACACCTCATCACAAAAGCTTTCTCATCCAGGAAAAAAAGGTGATTGTTCCCCTCTACTCATCACTCATTAGACCCATTGTAGAATACAGCACCCCTTTAGGTATGTACCTCACAATTTATTTATTTATTTATTTATTTATCTTACATTTGTTGACCGGGAATGTCTGACTGAGCCAAGGCCCTTTTTCAGCAGAGGCCCGGGGAGAAAATCTCTAGTACATACAAGTATAACATTAAGTATATTAGTATAGATTTTAGTCGAATACAGCTAAATCTTATACAGATAATTGGTTGTACATATATTAGTTAAGCAGAAAGGCATATAAAGTACAAAAATCAGGTGTTTGTTTTTATCAAATCAGACCAGTAGTTACGTGAGTATTACAGAGAGAAGTACATAGATTGAGGAAAAGTTGAGAATGGAAAGTTTTCAAGGAGGGTTTGAGCAGTGGCAGATCTATTTCTTATTGAAATATTCCTTTAGTGTTAGTTTAAACTGTTTGGGATGTGCCTGTGTTCGAATCTCGAGGGGAAGTTTCTTCCATTCAATAGAGGGGCGGTAGCTATATACGTTTTGTCCTGCTTTAGATTTGGGCTTGTAGATTTTTAGAAGGTCTTGGAAAGAGCTACGGAGGTTTCTTGTAGGATCATAGTGGGAGATGATAGAGTGTAGGGCTGGACAAGAAAGATGGCTGATATAGGATTGAGTGTATGGTTTGGAGCTGAGAGAGAAGGAGGAGTTGGGGCAGTTCGAGCCAGTTTAAGTATCTTAGTGAGAGACAGTGGTGAGATCTGTAGGGTTGCTGGGTTTCAAATCTAGTTACTTTGTGATAAGTAGTCTGAAGTCTAGCAAGGGGAGAGGAGTTAAGGTTAGTAAGAAATTGAGAGCAATATGTTAAGCAGGGAAGAAGATAGGAATGAGAGGGCTAATCTGGCTTCCTGAGTAATAAATGTGTTATTTCTATACAGTAGACCGAGCTTAAGGTGGGTTTTCCTGATACTATTATTTATGTGGAGATCAAATTTTAGTTGATCATCGATTGTAATATCAAGGAGTTTTGAGCTTGATTCGGCTACAATTGGTGTCTTATTGAGTGACTGGATAGTGAAGGAGGTCTTGATGTGGTTAGCTACTTTTGGGAGAAAGAGTGGGAGTTTTTTTTTTTTAGGGTTTAGGATGAGTTGGTTGTTGAAGAGCCATGTTTCTACAGAGTTAAAGGATGACTGGGTAGCTGTTAAGAGTTCTGAGTGAGAGTTAGTTATAGTTATAACTGTAGAGTCATCAGCGTATTGTATAATATAGGAGTGTAGGTAGGAGGTATAGAGCAAGTTTGTGAATATGTTGAAAAGTAATGGTCTTAAAATGGTCCTTGAGGGACTCCCATTTATATTTGTAGTGGAGTTGATAGAGCAGTATCCCATTTTACAGATTGAAATCTCTCTCTAAGATAACTTTCAAACCATGCCACTGTATCAAGAGAGAAATTGAAGTTGGATAGTTTGTTTAGTAGTAGAGAGTGAGAGACAGTATCGAAGGCCTTAGAGAGGTCAACAAAGAGACAGGAGATAAGTTTATGGTCATCTCTGGCCAAGAAAATAGTATTAAGAAAGGATAGGAGTGCCATATAGGTACTATGCTTTGGTCAAAAACCATGTTGAATAGGTGTAAGTAGGTTTTCCTGTGAGAGATGATCCATGACTTGAGTATGAATGAACTTTTCAAGAACTTTAGATAGAGGGGAGAGGATGGCAATAGGCCTAAAGTTGGAGATTTCAGTGGAGTTACCTCCTTTGTGGATAGGTATGGTATAGAAGTGTTTCCAGATGGAAGATACTTTAGATTCTAAGATGGAGCGGTTTATGAGGCTAGAGATAGGATAGGCAAGTGAGTGGGCAGTTGACTGGAGAAAGTAGGGTGGGATGTTATCTGCAGATACAGAGCAGGGTTTAAGTTTGGAGAGTAAGGTATGGATGTGGGTTGTGGAGATGGGCTTGAGAGAAAAGAGTTTAGAAGGAGTTGTTGTAGAAGAGAAAGCTGGATTTGTGGAGTTCTTTGTGTTGGAGCTATTTGAGTTAAAGAGATTGGATATTGATTCTACAAAGTAAGTGTTGAAGGTGTTTGCTGTGTCTACTGGTGTCTTTTCTGGGGTAGGGTTGGATGAGGTAGGGTTTCCTGGATGGAGCATTTGATTAATTGTGTGCCAGAATTTGTTTGGGTCTGATTTTAGTGTTGAAGGGGGGGGGGGGTTATAGTAGAATTCTTGTTTGAATTTGTTGATTAGTCTTTTGACCAGGTTTCTTTGTTCTTTGTATCTTTGTAGATCATAGGGATTTTTTGTTTGAAGCCATTTTTTCCAGGACTTCTCTCTAGACTTCATGAGAGTTCTTGTGTTTTTTGTTAGCCAAGGAGATATTTTAGCTTTTGTCCTGATTTTACAAGGTAGGGCTAGTGAGTTAACGATATCCAGAAAAGTAGAGCTGAAAGCAATGACAGCCTCATCTAAAGGAAGCTGAGTGAGGAAGTCCCAGTTTACTGTACATATTAGAGTGTTAAAAGTTTCCGGGTTAAAATTGGAGAGATTATGCCTGGTAAAATATTTGTGTGGTTTTTGGGAGGTGACTAGTATATCTTAGCACTTTTTGTAGGTGAGTGGTCACTCAGGGAATTGGGAAGAGTTTCAGGATTGTGATATTTGGATGGAGCTGAGACAAGTATCCAATCTATGAGTGTATTTGTAGTGTGGGTGTTGTTAGAGTGTGTTGGCTTAGTAATTAGCTGGGTAAATCCATATAGATTAATATTGTGCATGGATCCAGGGTTATTAAGGGTTAGCCAATTGATGTTCATGTCACCAAGGGGGATTGTTTCATTTGGGATATTCATGGAAAAATAGGAGAGAATGTTTTCCAGTATTGGAATATTATCATCTGGTGGAATGCAGGGGGCTACTATAGTGATTGTAGTGTAGTTGTTTAGTTTAAGGTTAACTGCTAGTATTTCTGCTGGGGAGAAAGATGGCTTTGGATTTGTGATGAGAGAAAGAGTGAGATTACTAGAATAGACTATGGCAACTCCCCCACCCTTTTTGTTCATTCGGTCTAGGCGAATCATGTTATAGCGAGGCGGGAGGATATCTTTATCTAGGTTGTGTGGTTTAAGCCAGGTTTCTGTTACCACAATGACATCAGGGGTATGATTTGCTATCCAAGCATGGAACTGACTAAGTTTGCTGAGAATGCTTCTGCTATTAATAGAATAGAAGGAGATTTGTTTTAGGGTAGTAGTTAGAGGAAGTAGTTAGAGGAGCTGAGGTGGGAGGGATGTTTGGACTAGAGGTAAAGTTTGGGTTTTGACCTGGGTTTGGATAAATATCACCTGCTATAAGTATAGTGGTGGGGAAACTTTTGGATTTTGGTATGAGTGGGTAGTATCTAATAAGCTTTGTCTTGTTTTTTGGAGTTAGGGAGTAAGAAGGGGTATTTCTATTTTAGGGACTAGAACGTTTAAGAGTAGGAAAGAGGGAGAGATGATGAAGTCAATTTTTGAGTTAGGTTGATCATTTGGGAGTGGGTTGGTGGGGTGTTTATGGACGGAGGGTAATGGGGCATGGGGTGCAGTGAGATGATGTAAGAAGATTAGTTGAAATAGTAGAAGGTTGGTGAGCATTACGGTATAGTGGGATATCAGATATAGGAAAGAGTATAGAATGGAGTTTGATTGAGGAAAGGGGGGAAAAGTAGGTGTGGTGGAAGTGAAAGGGGGTAGAGGTAGGTTTAGGAGGTGGCTGTGTACAAGAGGTTGGTACATATAGGGTTTAGTTAAAGAATGAGGTGGAAGAGGGTGAGAGTTGGAGAGGAGAAAGTATGATAGTAGGATGGTGTGGTGTAGGAGTGGGAGTGGTCTAAAAAAACCTGAGGGAGATCTGAATGGTAGTTGTAGGGGGGTGTGTGTGTATTTCTGCAATAAGTATAGGAGCACTACAACCACTGGAAAGACCACAGAAATACCTCACAAAGAGGATTACTGGCCTCAAACAGATGCTCTATGCAGACCGTCTCAAAAAACTCCAACTTTACTACGTTGCATATCGCCTACTCAGAGGCGATCTCTGCCTAACATACAAAGCTATGTCAAACCTAGAGCTGTTGGACATGCCCCACTTAAAGTAATCCCAATCCCTCTGAGCTACATGCTCTAGGAACCTAAACCTTGTCACCACAATAAACAGAACATGCTGGAGGGATAGATTCCTGTCCCAGAGACTTCCCATACTCTGGAACAAACTACTGGTGTGGAACATAGAGTCCCCATGTTGGTAATGACTAGGTCCAGTATGTTTTCCCCTCTTGTGGGAGTGGTGACCAGTTGTTCCATAGCATTTGAGTTTATAAATTCTAGGAACCATTGGGCGAGGGTGTTAGGGCTTGAGTAGTTTTCCCAGTCAATGTTTGGGTAGTTGAAGTCACCTAGTATAATGGTGTTTGGAGAGACCTTCATATTCTCCAATGTTCTCAGGAAGGCCAAGTGGGGTTCCTGAGTTTGGGAGGGTGGTCTGTAGCAGGCTATAAACTGAAAGGCAGTTTTGCCTACTGTTAGTTGCACATGGATGGTCTCCAAAGCATCGTGCAATGCCACTAACATGGAGGTGTGGGTATCCTTGATGAATATGGATACTCCCCCTTCTTTTGTGGTTTGGTCCAAGTTTTGGGGCCGAAAAGCATGGTATGAGGTGTAACCTGGTAGTGCTGGGGTGCTCTCAGGAGCCTTGAACCAGGTTTCTGTTACTGCACAGATATCGATATTCTCCATACTGAGGACAGTCTCGAGTGCGTGCATCTTGAGGTTTAGACTTCTGGCGTTGAGCAGCATTACCCTTAGTTTATTTTTCCTTGTGTTATCTATGGAGGTGGGTTTGTCATTTGAGCCTTGCCTAAAAAAGGCACTATGGGGGTGGCAAGAGCCTTAGCCAGTATTCGAAAGCCCAGTGGTGACAGATGCAAGCCGTCCCTAGCAAAGCAACGTGGCTTGTCGAGCATGTCATCCCAGGCTGACAGACACTGGATCCCCTTAGAATGACACCAATACTTTAGCCAGTTGTTAAAATTGATCATTTTGTCTTTATACTGTGGCATCATTCTAGGTGAGGGTAGGATGCTACTCAAGGTCAGGGTCATACCGGCCTGGGTTACATGATCAGAGAGCTCCTCTATGTCTCTTTTCATGTAGTCCAGGGAGGTACGTCTCAGGTCATTCACACCAGCATGGACGATGACAGAGTCATATTTGTACTTGCTATGGAGTGACCTGAGTGCTTGTGTTATGTGGTGGATCCTGGCATCCGACAGGCAGCTTACAGTGACCTTCTCCTTGTTCATTCTGGTGAGTGGGACGTCAGTGTGTCTGACAATAGAGTCACCTATTACAAGTGTATTAGGTGTGTTGTTTAGCCTTAAGGGCTGTGACTGTGTGGCACACTGACTTTGTGAACTATGTGATACGTGCGTATTGTTGTGAGGTAGCGGTTGCTTGGATGTCTGCCTTGGAGGTTTCTGCTGCTTTGGTAAATTTTTATTTAGAGCCTCCGAGTATGTTTTTGTGTGTTTATGTGTTTGATTTGCTGTAGCGATAGGACTATGTGAGACTGGAATTGTGGTGTGTGTGGTTTCCTTCTCCTCCTGACTGACTGTGCCAGTACTGGGATGAGAGAGCTCAGCCTCCAGTTTGGCTATATAGTTGCATCGCTCACATATATTTGAGCTTGTATGGAGGAGGAGAGGGTGGTCTGTGTACATAAGGCAGTTGTAACATTGTCTCAAAATTCACAGATTCACCAGCTGGACTGGAGAGTATACCTGAAACTGACCTTTGGGCATGTCAGAATAGTATAATGAGATACTTTTTGATTGATCAGAAGGGACCAATAGGGAGTCAGGTACTGAAAAAGCGTATGAGAGGGTGCAGTGCTTAGATTTGTTTTTGTTTACTTATAAGATTACTTTTAGGAGCAAGTGCAAGGCTTTAAAATGAAGATAGAGTGCTTACTTTGAGATTTGGAACAGTTCTAAGGGAAAAAGTGAAGAGCAGACTTTGTGGAGCTGGTAATAGTTTAAGCCTGTTTAAGCGGCGCTGCCCGATGCTGCGCTATGCACAAAACCGCGCTAAAGTGGGTTTTTAAGCAGAGAACTTGAAAGAGCCAGGAATTAACCCAAAACGGCCAATAAACAACTAGTTTCTGGGCTGAGACCACTCCTCCAGGGACAGATAGGCTGCTCAAAGCTCCCCACTCCCACTGGTGAACAGTGTGTACAATATGCACTCTTCAAAAACTCCATAGAAGAGAACATTTGTTCATATGAGCATTCACTCTTATTTGTGGATAAAAAAGTGTTCGCTCATACCAGCATTCACTCTAATGACCTGCAGCCATATACACATATACATTGTGTGTGTGTGTGTGTGTGTGTGTGTGTGTGTGTGTGTGTGTGTGTGTGTGTGTGTGTGTGTGTGTGTGTGTGTGTGTTAAACACCTGAAAAATCAGTATATCAAACAGTAAGTGATCAAACACAGCTGGTTGATCGCCAGCTGGTCATAAATAAGGGAAAAAAGTAATTTATTTTTAGTAGGGCAAGCCTCCCTACACTACCACATATCTTGCTAACTATATACGCCAACTCTGAGATCATACTATAGTGGGGAAAGGATATATTTACCAGTCTCCACATTGTTAAAATTTTGCACAGAAAAAAGCTAGAATGTGTGATAAGCTGATTTTCAATCAGATGTGCTGCTTTTTATTTTGTTCAACAATCTGAACTGTCCTCCACTTGTCTACTTGTATGTCTTCCTTATAGATAGATACATGACTCATGGTGGGGAGTAGGGATAAATGAAGATTGTCAGTTTTCCATATTACTGGCATATAAGATTACTCCATCAGTAGTACAAAACTTCCCAGAGACTGCAAGAGGATGTCTGATTTGAAGGGCCTGTATGCCAGAGGTGTGAGCAGGGAAAAGCAGCAAGTTTACATATGCTGTAGAGATGTGAGGCGGTGCAAAGATGATGGCAGGAACTGAGACATATTTTACAAACAATATGGCAGAGAAGTAGATAACAGCTCTTTGGCCTCTCTGGACTGGAAGAAGGGATCATAACTGAGAACAGGCAGTGCAGGTAGTGAATGAAATTAATAATAATGAGAGGCTGCAAAGCACAAGAAGCAGAGGAGGTTAAACTAAGAGTGATGAAGCCATGCGTGAGATATCTTGTGTAGGATGGTTTAATTCACACCTGCAAGAAATATTTATGGTAGAGATGGAGAAGTTGGGAGGAGAAGAAGAAGAAGGTAGAAGCACTGATTAAGAAAACTGACAGATGTAATGTATAGGTATAGAGTTATCAGAGATAATGTGAGGTGGTTGTGATAACGGTTGCTGAGATGGTGCATCAAGGTATCCTTGGATGTTTTCAGAGTAGAATGATGTGGATGCTTGCTTGATATCGAGGTAACTGATATAAAGTGGGCTGGGGTGTTAATGACAGTAAGTAGAGGTAACTATGCTGTGCTATGGATATGTTGAAATTATTGTTAGGCAAATCCTAACCAAATGGGTAAGAACAGATACAAAACAAAATGGCGAGGAAAATTTTTTGAGAGACAGAAGTTAGTGAGTGAGTTAGGAGAAATTCTCTATGTTACCAGAAGTTGGTTTTAGTGTTATTTTTAACATTATAATTTAAATGGAGGAAATGGAAGACAGAGAAGCATATATTTATGTTCAGTTTGCATTAGATTGTTTTTTTGTAGTGGGTGGAAGAAGATGGAGTTAGAAAGAGATGCTTTTAATTCCACTATTAATACCAGTCATGCTAATTATACTCCATTTAGAAATGGTAGAGTTTATCATACTGCCATAAAGTTTGGTTCTTTGGGAGGTATATGATTTTCATCAAATGTCCCAAACATCGACATTCACAATGTTGACCAGAAAATGTCAACATTCCAAACGTTGACACACTATTCTGCAGTAAAGTAACTTAATATTGTTAGATGACAAAATTTGGTAGGCTAAATAGATGGTCGACAGGTGTGCAAGATCTATCAGTATTCTAGGTAGGATCACCCATAAACCCTGCTCTGTTCCACCATTTGTGAATCACAGACTGCACTACAGAACTCCCATTTGCATACCGACTTAATATCTGAACTCCTCCAGGTAACAACTGTTTATATCTTTGCTGCATTGTACAAGGGTCCTTCTTTAAATCATGCAAGGCAGAACTCTTATACATGGTCTGTTCCACTCATCAGCCCTGAACAATTGCTGACAATGACAATCAGTCCTGCACTCAGTCACTCTCTCTCTTACATGTTCACCCCCTTTTATGCCTTTACATAATACAACTAAGTGACACTCCTATTACCGTGATGTCACTTCCTCTTAGTTACCATTTTGGTAGAACCTCTCCTGCTTAACTTAGATTCTTATTACTCATGGTTAGCTAATGGAGTCACGATGTAGATGTGTCTTTTGGAATGTAAGCAGTATCTAAATTCTCAGCTCTCATTTTCTCACTTCTGTTTTGACTTCTTCATCTTACATATGAAAAATGTTTATCTTTGCACTGCATATCCAAACCTCACACAATGCTGAGAACATTTCACTCATGGAATGTTGATTTATTAAGACATGTTTGCCTTCACTATATATTGGAGGACCATCTTTAGAATTTCTATAATCCAAATTATTAAAAAATGCCTAAAAATCCAATCCATCCAATAAAACATCTCTCCTCCTTCAAGCCATGTACATCCCTTAACCACCCCCATGGACACCATCTGAAATCAAATGATATAACCAGGGAACCAATTAAAAAGGCATGTTTCTCCTTCTCCTAAACTTTGATAGTTCACACATATCACTGCTGCTAATCCATTCCTTCTCATTCCTAGGAACTTCTTAGTTCTGTTTGATCTCATTCCTTTTGTTCTACACACTGACAGCTGTTCTTATCCTGCTTAGAAAATGGCTTCTATGGAAAAAGCTGTTACTTACTGCTCATTATTTTACACATTACTGGAGTATCTAGGATGGCCCTTATACTCTTGACTTTAGTCCATTTTATGTCCCGCATCTTGGGCACACTTTTTCTAGCATTTCCTTTTCTTCTACCAGTTTGCAAAGGACTTCAGTCTTGCCCTGCATGAGCTGATAATTACACATCTAACACATTTTGTTCCATGTTGTTGCACTACTAATCATTTTGGCAACTGTATATTTTCATGCTATAAAATTAATGTTATTATGTTCTTTTGCTGGTATGACACAAATATTTCATTATACAGTCTATATTCATTGTCTCATGGTTAAGTAATATTACTTTTTTCTAACTTGTTTTATTGTGTGAGCTATAGAGGAAATTTTCTCCCCATGCTTTCACTGAAAATGGCCCTGTGCAAACAAGAACTTCTAACTTAACAAAGACAAACAGATAATAAACACAAAAGAACTAATGTCATGCGAATGTTAAGGATCTATCAAATTACAAAATGAAATGCCAGAAGAAACCAAACTAGAACAGAAGGTGCTATCTAAATTATGCAATTCACAGGAAAGTGTCAGGTGGCATAGTGGAAGTCTTTAGCTTTGTATCACCACCAATTAAGGAGTAACTCTTTATTTGCTTAGTCTCTGGCTGAAACCTAATCTACTTTGGAGAATGGGTGACCTGTACCTCAGAAAACAATGTCTGCTATGAAGGTTGTTTAGCGAGTATAAAAAAAAAATGCGTGTGTTTATGTTTGTATGTGTGTGTGTATGTGTGTGTGTGTGTGTGTGTGTGTGTGTGTGTGTGTGTGTGTGTGTGTGTGTGTGTGTGTGTGTGTGTTTGTGCATTAAAGTAAGAGTGAGATCGATCGAGCTATTATTTTACACTTGCGAACCAGTGCTTTGCTGTTTAGTTAGCGTAAAATAAAATAAATATAAAAAAAAGAAAGAAAAGTGTGTGTGTGTGTGTGTGTGTGTGTGTGTGTGTGTGTGTGTGTGTGTGTGTGTGTGTGTGTGTGTGTAAAGAGTGAGAGCAATTAAGCAGTCATAGCACAAGCAATAAAGAGGTTTGTACTGGCCCACTGGCCATTTTGCACAAGGTGATTAGTTTATGGTTGGATCTGATTAGGGAGGGATTGACTATTGGTGTAGAGCAATGGTCGCCCATGTTAGTTATAACCAGGTCAAGGATGTTGTTTCCTCTAGTGGGGGTCAGAATGAGCTGGACCAGGATATTGGAACTGATGAATTCCATGAAGCGCTGGGCCAGTGTACAGGTGCTCGAGTAGTTTTCCCAGTTGATGGAGGGGTAGTTGAAGTTTCCTAATATGAGAGTGTTGGGTTGGACCTTAATTGATTCCAAGGTGCTTAGGAATGTGGAGTGAGAGTCTAAGGACATGGTTGGGGACCTAGAGCAGGCTATGACCTGGATCGCCGTCTTACCCACAGTTAGTTGTACCAAGTATCTGGAGGTGTGCATATCCTTTATGAATATGGAGACACCACCACCTTTGGAGCTTCGGTCTATGTTTCAGGGCTGAAAGGTGTAGAATGAGTTATAGCCTGGTAGACCAGGGGTGCTTTCTGCTGCTTTAAACCAGGTCTCCGTTACAGCACAAATGTTGATGTTCTCCATTTTGAGGAGTGCTTCGAGTGAGTGCATCTTGAGATTTAAACTTCTAGCACTGAGCAGCATGACCCTCAGATTGCATTTATTTATAGCTGTTATGGTGGTAATTTGGTCTTTGGAACACTGCCTAAAAAAGGCACTATAGGGGTGTCAAGAGCCTTAACCAGTACGCGGAAACCCATGGGTGACAGAAGCAGGCCATCTCTGGCAAAGCATTGAGGTCTGTCAGTCATGTCATCCCAAGCAGACAGATACTCGATCCCCTTAGAATGACACCAGAAACTTAGTCTATTGCTGAAGTCGATCATTTTTTGTTTGCACTGCGGTATCATTCTGGATGACAATAGGATATTGCTTAGGGCTAGGCTCATACCTGCCTAGGCCACATAATCCAAGAGCTCCACCATGTCTCTTTTCAAGTAGTCCAGGGGGGTGCGTCTCAGGTCATTCACACCCACATGAACAATGACAGAGTCATACTTGTACTTGTTGTGGAGTGACCGGAGTGCATGTGTTATGTGTCAGATTCTGGCACCTGATAGACAGCTGACTGTTACCTTCTCCTTATTCAACCTAGTGAGTGGGACATCTGTGTGCCTCACTATTGAGTCACCTATGATTAGTGTATTGGGCAAGGTGTTTAGCCTTAGGGGCTTAGGTTGAGGGGCACATTGTGGAGGTTAGCTATGTGTCCTGTGGTTTATGCTGTGTAGTGGTGGTCAAGTGCATTTCTGTCTTGGAGGTCTCTGCTGTTTGGGTAAATTTCTATTGAGAGCTTCCGCGAAGGTGGGTCTGTGGTTTATGTTTTATGTGAGAGCTGTGATGGTGGGTGTTCTGGAGGGCTATGTGTTCCATGTGGTGTGCTGCAGGTGTTGAACTTCTCCTAATGACCAGCTAGTCCAGTCTTGGCTGGAGAGTGCATAGCTTCCAGTTTGGTGATATAAGTGCATCTCTCACAAGTCTGAGTGTTGGGAGGTAAGAGGAGAGGGTTATCTGTGTACATGAGGCAGTTACTACACTGCCTCAGAATGCCCAAGTGGACCAGGTTAATAGGAGAAAGCACAGGTAACTGCCCTTTAATCATGCCAGGAGGGGTGGTTTTAACTACTAAGTACTGGAGCTATTTCCATGGAGAATGACTAGTGCTGATGGCACTTAGGTGTGCTACAATAATTGCTACAAAAACCTGTTGAAGTGCAAAACAATTAAGCTATTTGAAGTGCAAGAGAGAGAAAGAACTAGCAAGATTGCAAGATCTAAGGGAAAAACTGAAGACCAGACTTTCTGACACCAGGAACAGTTTACCTCAGCTCGGCGTCACTGTGTGGAGCTTAAACATGTGCAAACCCATGCAAATGCAGGCTTTTATACCAGAAAGTTGAAAGGGATGGAAAAACTGTCCAAACAGCCAATAAACTACAAGTTCAGTGCCAGAGACCACTCCTCTTGTGGTAGATAGGCTACCTAGTGCTTACCACTCCCACTGATAAGCTAGAAGGCTTCCCTCCAACCCAGAAAGGCTTGCGGGGCTCAGAAGCTTACAAACAGTACTGGATACAGCAGATCTGGACTAAACTAGTTACAGGAAAGGTGAGAAACAAGCTTAGAACTTTTGTTGTTTTGTTTTTTTTACAGAAAAGCAGCTAAAACAGCAGTAAAAACAATTCAAATGCAGTGCAAGCTAGCACACGAGTGTGTAGCAATATTAAAGCAAATACAGTTCAGATAAATGCAATTAAATTTAAAAAAATGACTAAAACAAGTGCAGAAGGCAGTAAATTAGGAAAAAATCAAAATGGAGGCACTTAGAGTATCTCTTTCCTCTTCCTGATGCTCTTGCAGTCTGCAGGATGCCAAAACTGGATCCACAGAGCTTAAACAAGTGCAAACCCATGCAGATGCAGGGTTTTAAACCAGAAAGTTGAAAGAGATGGAAAAACTGCCCAAACGGCCAATAAACTGCAATTTCTGGGCCAGAAACCACTCATCTTGTGGTAGATAGGTTAACTAGTGCTTAACACTCACACTGATAAGCTAGAAGGCTTCCCTCCAACACAGAAAGGCTTGGGATGCTCAGAAACCTACAAACAGTCCTGGATACAGCAAATCTGCATCTGTACTAGACTAGTTACAGGAAATGTGGGAAACAAGCGCAAAAGTGGGCTTTTAAACCAGAAAGTTGAAAGGGATGAAAAAACTGCCCAAACAGCCAATAAACTACAATTTCTGGGCCAACAACAAAGTGTGCTCTTGTGGTAGATAGGCTACCTAGTGCTTACCACTCCCACTGATAAACTAGAAGGCTTCCCTCCAACACAGAAAGGCTTGGATGGCTCAGAAACTTACAAACAGTCCTGGATACAGCAAACCTGTATCTGGACTAGGCTAGTTATAGGAAAGGTGGGAAACAAGCTGACCCCTGTTAGAGGAAGCAACATCCTTGACCTGGTTATTACTACCATGGCAACCATTGCTCTACACCAATAGTCAATCCCTCCCTGGCCAGATCTGACCATAAACTAATCACCATGGAAATCCACATCTCACCCACAGCCACCACAAAGGAAGTAACCACCTTGAGAAATGTCTCCAAAGCTGACTTTGGGCTCCTAAAAACAGAGGTGACTATCATCACGGCACCCATGCCAATGGAAAATAGCTGCATGACTGCTGAATCATATACCAATGCATTGTATGAACATGTATATAAATGCATGGAACTACGAATACCCAACAGAACCAAGATGCTCTCCTCCAAAAAAGGAAGCTAATCTGGTGGTTCCCTGCCATTAATAAACTCTACAACAGAAGGAAGAAACTGTTGCAGAAAAGGGTGAATATGCTGATAAAAAATCCTTCTACAACACTGCCGAACTAAACAGCAAATCCAACCCCCAAAAGTTCTGGTCCACCATTAACAAACTTCTTTCTCCAGGCTCACCCTCAAACCCTTGCCCCTACCCCAACATTTCCCCTCTAGAAACAGCCACTCTGCTTAACAAACGCTTCATAGACACCATCCAATCACTCACTCCAACAAATAGCAACACTAGACCACTGTCCATCCCTCCCAACCTATCTAACATCCCTCCTTTCTCCATACTTCCTGTTTCTACCTCCTACATTCATTCTCTCCTTTACAAGCTCAAACCCTGTTCCCCATCCACAGATAGTCTACCTCCTACATTCCTCAAACTAGCTGCAGACTTCATAGCATATCCAGTGTCCATACTAATCAATCGATCTGTACAGGAATCCACTGTCCCAACCTCCTGGAAATCCTTTTTCACCATCCCGCTACATAAAGGTGGAAACTCTACTGACCCATCTAACTACCACCCCATAGCTATCCTACCACCCCTCTCCAAGATTCTCGAAAAATGCATACACTCACAACTCCTAAACCACCTCCTCACATACAATCTTCTCACTCCTATTCAGCATGGTTTTTGTCCTAACCATAGCACTACTACTGCCCTCCTGTCCTTCACCCATACTATTGCAGAAGCCCTAGACAATAATAAACTAATCTTTCTTTTCCTCGACCTTTCCAAGGCCTTTGATACAGTCTCCCATCCCCTTCTGCTATCAAAACTAGCAATGCTCAATCTATCCTTCTCCTCCCTTGCCTGGTTCTCCAGCTACTTATCCTGTAGACAACAATCTGTGAAATGGATTTCTTCCTCTTCTCCATTCATATCTGTTCCAACAGGTGTACCCCAAGGCTCCATCATGGGTCCCCTCCTCTTCAATGTATTTACTAACGACCTCCACACAGCCTGCCAGCAATCATCCCTCATCCAATATGCCGACAATTCCACTCTCATCTCCATCTCTGACAACATCTCTGAACTTCACACTTGCACACAACAGGTCTTCCTATCTACCGACTATGGCTAACCAGTAACCTTCTCATCCTTAACCCCAAAAAGACAAAACTCTTACTCTTTCTTCCCCGCTCACTCTCTCTCCACAAATCAACCTTTACAATCACTTCCTCGAATAACACTACTATCAAACCAGAAACCCACACCAAACTCTTAGGTGTAATCATTGACGATGAGCTTAAATTCAATATGCATATACTTCAAAGCATAAAAAAGACACACCAGAAACTGGGCTTACTTTACCATAACAAAAGATTCTTAACAACTAGCACAAGACTCTCCCTTGCCCAAGCCTTTCTCCTACCCTCCCTCACTTATGCAGCCTCTGTATTCACTAACCTTCAAACTACAACCTTAAATAAACTCCAGCAAACATATCATAAGATAGCTAGATTCACCACTAATGCCCCATATAATGCACATCACTGCCTAGCTTTAAATTCTCTCCAATGGCTTGAGTTCCCACATGTACTGCTTCTATCCCAACTTCAAATGCTACACACCATTCTTTACAAACCTTCCACCTGTCCTGTTCTCAATTCCCTCATCTCTTGCTGTTCTCCAAGTCATACTCTCCGCTCCTCTAATCAACTACTAGTCCATACTTAACAACCCAAAAAAACAATAGGAAAACTCCTGTATAAATATTCAACTAGCCACGCTTGGAACAATCTTCCTAAAGACTTACGTGCCATCATCCATCCATCCCGCTTTAAAGAAAAACTTAAAACTCATCTACTTAACACTAAGAGCTGTCCCTGCCAAGCCCCAACCTAAACTTTCAACACCCCTCCCTTATCTACCCCATATACAATCTCAATGCCTCAAACACAAACAAGCTATTCTACTCTCTATACCTCTCTCCTAATGACTAATCTACTTCTTGTAAATATGTAAATAAACTGTTTGCCACTGAATTGTGATTACATATACTCTGTATTATATATACTTTGTATTACCTAGTTCACCACCTGTCTTACTGTTCCACTTACTTTTATTAATTAAGCAGATTTGTCTTACATTGTCAAGTTTATATCTTTTTCTGTATACTGTGTTGTTAAATTGGAGCTTTTCTCCTCGGGTCTCCACTGAAAATAGGTCACAAACCCAGCTGGACTAACCCGGTTAACAAATGTCAATAAATAAAAAATAAATAAAGTCCCAAGACTGGAAAAACTCCCTTAGTCTCAACAAAAAGTTTAAATCTCTCATCAAATCCTCCAAAGCCAGCTATCAAGGCAGAATTGGGGCAGACACTAAAACAATTGCAAAGCCTTCTATAGTTATATCAAGCACCTCCACAGCAATACCCAGATTTGCTCTGAGTTACTGCACAATGGTATCTCCTATACTGAGCCAACAGATATTGCCAAAATATTGTCCAACAGATTCAGTGCCAACTTTACCCCTCTCTACCCCCTGCTAAAGGACCAATCACAATACCGGAAGAATGCCAGGCACCCAGCATTATTGCACCACAGGTTAAAGCTGCATTGTCCAAGGCCAAGAATACAGTCTCCATGGGACCCAATAATATCCCTGGCTGTGTTCTACATGAACTACAAAGCAAACTGGCACCACATCTGTGTGCCCTATTCAGTCACAGCCTCACCTCAGGCTTTGTCCCTACCGAATGGTGCACTGCTACAGTTATCCCTCTCCATAAAGAGGGAGTGACTACAGACCCTGGGAATTATCTCCCCATTAGCCTGATGAGTCTGATATGTAAAGCTATGGAGTGCATCATCACGGACCTGATTAACACAGATATAGGAAATCTCCAAACTCTAGACCCCATGCAACTTGGCTTTGTGAAAGGGAGATCATGCCTGCTCAACCTGGTTGACTTCTTTGAGTCAGTCACCAGGGCTGTGGATGAAGGTAAGGCAGTCCATACAGTCTACCTCGATCTGGCCAAGGCCTTTGATACCATTCCTCACTGTGGAATTATTGATAAACTCACCAAACTAGGCATCAACCCCTATATCACTAGGTAGGTTGCAAATTGGCTCACAGATAGAACACACAGTGTGAAAGTAGCGGACTCCAAGTCAGACTGCCAATCAGTCACAAGTGGAGTCCTACAGGGATCGGTCCTGGGTCCTCTCCTGTTCAGCATCTATTCCTCAGAAGTCCAGGCCAACACAAAGGGACTCTGGCTGACCAAGTTTGCAGATGACTGCAAGCTGGGAGCCATTATTAACTCCCCAAGTGATGCAGACATCCTTCAGAAAGGCCTCACCGAGACCAATGACTGGTGTCAAAACCATGGCCTTAAGCTTATCACCGACAAATGCATCATCATTCCCTTTGGTAAAAACTCAGTTCCCACTAATTACCACATCAATGGGAGCCCACTGAACACTGAAGACATTATAAGAGATCTGGGGATGCAGGTTGACAGTAACCTCTCCTTCGACCACTGCATTGCCACTGGGGTCAGAAAGTCCATCTATGTGGCACATCTCATTACCTAGGGTTTTGCATCCAGGAAGAAAGAGGTCATCATCTATCTCTACTCTTCCCTCAGTAGACCAATCAGTGAGAATAATGCCCCATTTGGCATGTACCTCACTAGACACCTGCAACAGCTGGAGAGGCCACAGAAGTACCTCACAAAGAGGATCCAAGGCATCAAACACATGTCCTACATGGACAGACTCAAAAGACTCCAGCTATTCTCTGTCTCATATCGCCTACTTAGAGGCGATCTCTGCTTGACTTACAAAGCCATGTCTGACCCAGCTCTGTTAGAAATGCTACATCTAAAGAAATCCCAATCCTTCCACACCACATGCTCCAGAGTCCTCAACCTCATTACCACAATCAAAATAACATGCTGGAGGAACAGGTTCCTCACCCAGAGACTGCCCATGCTCTGAAATAGACTTTCCATACATGTCAAGCAAAGCACCTCGCTGTCCCTCTTCAAGGAAAATCTTGATGAGTGGATGAGTAATAGAAAGTTTACCCCGGGGAATCACTCCAGTGGTTCTACTTGCTAGAGGTTCTGGGAACTAACGTTGGGCGGCACAATGCCAGGGCACTTCTACGGGCTAGGCTTGTAAAGGCTCCAGGGCCATTAGCCTAGTACACACCTATGGACCTATGAATGGGTGTGACCAGAGTGATTGACAAGCCTAATGCCTGTGATGTGGTATGCAAATGAAGAATGATTGGCACACCATGCACATTTGCCAGTGACATCATGCATACATTGATTGCTGATTAACACTTGTGAGTTAGATGGTTGGTAGAATTTGCAGTAGCATTTGTTATAAAAAAATATATGAACTTTGAAACTCAAATGTTTGTCATAATTTCCAGAAAGATACATATGTTGTGTGTTGTAGTAGTTAGACATTAAATCAATTGAGTCCTATATTTAATTTCATATTATACCCTTTTAGAAAAGAGGTATTACACAGTGCTGATGACTCCAAGTGGCGATATTGGAGAGCACTGGACTGAGCGTAACTCACGTTTGTATTCATAGACATGAGTTACTCCCAGTCCAGTGTTCTCCATTATTGCCATGAGGAGTAGACCAAACAGGTGAGACAGAAGTCTGGACGGCTGAAAAATGCACTCCAAAAAGGCAAAATGTTCTAAATGTAAATGCAAGAGTTTACTATATGTAGTAGTGTGCTTTACAGTACCCAAGTCATGATCAGGAGGGTGCAGAACCAAGAAAATCCATGATGTTTTGCTGGGTGATCATCATCCGAAATGACCTTGTTTGATATACACTTCAAACTATGCCTTTTACTGATACATTTAGGGGTCTAGCTAATTAAATAACAGGCAATACCTGTAAAAACCCTCCTCAGTATGGTTTTGTTTAATTCTTAGAGAAACAAGCTCAAAAGAGTGACGAGAAATATGCAAAATAATTAAACATATTGTCAAAGTCGCAGTGTACAAATCTTTGTATATTAATGAATGATATTGACTAAGCCTTTCCTACAAAGTCATTTATTTTTGATTCTGAAAATAGGAGATGTAAAACATGGCTCCTGATAGTATAGATTATTGGTGCCACCAGTATGTTGGCAGTTTATTCTGGCATCTTGTATACTAAACAGCTGCAAAATCAGTGTGACATAATAATTATGGAAGATCTTATGAAGGGGTAAATTAAGCATGGAAATAAAAATGTACTCACAAAGTCAAGCTAAAAATATAAATGTACACACACACACACACACACACACACACACACACACACACACACACACACACACAATGTTCCTCTACACTGCGTACATTTGAGAGGTCTGTTTTTTAAGTAAACTTTAAGCAATATGTAAACAGGCATAGGTAAAGTAACTACTTGTAAATATGGATAATACCTGTCCTTTATGTAAGACAGTTCCTTTTAGGATCAGGATGTCCTATTTAAAGCATTACAGAAAATAAATGACATGAGATATATGGGGACTATTTCCTAGTTTTTGTTTAATAGTCTTATAAATGTTTTTTTTTTTCAGATCTGAAATGCCTTAATATTATATGAAACATCAGAAATATTGGAAGTTCTGCAAGAGTAAAACTTTATTTGGTTAAACGAGTGTAATTGTTATGATCAATGGGTAGCTATACTTTCCTGTTTAAAAATCGTCCGTACTTTTTGGCTTTTGTCCGAGTTTTATTAATGGCTTTGTCCAGATTTATTGCTCTAAGAGGTTGAGAAATATGGTATGGATTTTATGTATGAATATTCATGCAGCCGAAAAACATAAGAAAATGTGTATTCATTAGTAAAGTGTGACGTCAACCTGCTGCATGGGTGTTGGGCAGGGTTTGGGCGGCGCTTGCTACTGCACATCTGGTGGGTCAGTAGATTACAACAAAGCCAGTTTGTATACCTCTCAACATTTTAGCTCAATAAATCTTGATAAAGCCTAAAATAAAGAGGGAACAAAGACTCAAAAATAGGAACAGATATTCCAATTAAAAAATTACAAAGTTGCTTGAATAACGGAGTTTGCATTAGCATGCATTTTCTGAAAAGTGTGTGTGTGTGTGTGTGTGTGTGTGTGTGTGTGTGTGTGTGTGTGTGTGTGTGTGTGTGTGTGTGTGTGGGCATGTGTATGTGTTTGCGTGTGAGTGACAGAAAGAGATAAACATCCCCTAGATTCTTCTTCCATAGCAGCTACACATGAATGTTTAATAGGCATATAAGTGGAGAAAATAAAAAAAAATTAATAAACGGAATCAAGAAATGTAGATGGAAGTAATCAGTCCTGACAATGGCATAATACAGATGGCTTTAAACAGGAAGAGATAATTCAAAACTTAAGATATAAGACACAGGTTTTAAATTCTTCCATTTTTTAAAGAATTAGGAATGTTCAAAGAGAATTTGACATCATCTGTCAAAAATTAATGGACAGAGGTTACTCTAGGGATAATGTTTATTCCCATAGGGCCAGTGTGGAAGGAACACTAAACTTGAATAGGCAGGGTGTTATTAGTAGGAACAGAGAGAGAATTGGGAATAAATCTTTTTATTCCAAGAAAAAGGATCCAACGGAAATGGATAAAATATTTTTTGTGGATAAATTCTTTCCTTTTTCTTCTATTTTGAAAAGAATTGTGTTAAACATGTGGCCAGTAATAACTAGTGATGATTTTTTGAGAAATATAATTCCAAAAAATATTATTTTTTCTTATACAAGATGTAAAAATCTGAAGGAACTAGTTAGAAGTAAGGGCAAGAAAGAGAAAGCTATGGATGCAGGTTCTTTTGCTTGCAGTAAATGTAAGGTTTGTGATAAAATCATTAATTTAGATGACCACAAAATCAATGGAATTTTATATCATGCATTGGATCATTTTGATTGTAATTCCTCTGGGGTGGTATACATTATTGGGTGCAGCTGTGAAGAACGAAAATGGTACATAGGACAAACAAAACGTAGGGTCAAGCTAAGAATTTTGGAACACTTGGGAGATATTAGGAATAGTAGACTTGACAGTCCAGTTGCTAGTCATTTTCATCAATTTCACAATGGGGATCAAACTGGTTTTGAGTTTAGTGTTTTGGCAAGACCGTGGGGAATAGGGGAAAATAATACAAATTTTCAAACTAAATTATTAAATATGGAATCTAAATTTATTATTAATTATGGAACTTTATTTCCCAATGGTATGAATTTAGATGTATAATTATTATCATGAAATATTATATATTATATGTATTGTTTTTGTATGAATTTAATTCAGTATTTCTTTAATATGTAATATATTTTTTATACAATTGATTAATTGTTTAATTGTTGTGATAGATCAACTGAGGTGTGTATTTATACTGGTTCAAGCATAGTATTGTTATTTCATGTGAAGGCGAAGGCCGAGGTACCAGAAGAATTTAGTAAAGAAAATTTCAATCCAGTTTGGCTGCTTCATTTTTTCTGTTTTTTGTTGGAGCTTTTATTTGGATACTTTGTGATCCAGAAGTGTTTTTCTTGATCTACATTTGTCTTTGCTCAGAAAATGATGTCACCTATGTTACTGATCAACAAGCTTATATCAAGAAAGACAAAACAATACGTCAAAAAGCTTAAAGAGATTAACAGCCAAATGCTTCTTCCAATGAAAGTTAATACAATTATGTAAAATACTACAAATCCGTGTAATAGACTAAGCAGGCCACTGCCTCTTCTGAAGTAAGGCTGTCTTGGAAGAGGTTGGTCCTACACCATTTTGAGCAAGAATACGTCAAATGTGTAAACCAAGTCATATCCTCATGGAATGGTATGAAGTCATTGAAATTATCATAGCTGGAAAGATTCTACAGAGGGATGTGTCTTCCCTGACTTTTATAATCTTTTAGATGGCACAGCTGTAGTAATTTTTCAGGAACATCTATAACATAGAATGATCCATTATTTTCGTAATTAGGCTGCACACATTTCTTAAATAAGCCAGACAAAGGCTCTTGTAATTTAACTTGTGTCACAGCTGTCAATGCATTATACTTCGTCCTTTACAGAGTAAAGTCCTTGCTGAAGTATATGTATATACATATATATATATATATATATATATATATATATATATATATATATATGCAATATCTATCTATCTGGTCTATATTAGAACACCGAATGTCCAAAATTTTCAGTGTTCTAATATCGACCCATTTTCAGCGAATGCTGAAAATATGTAAGAAACAGAAAACCAAATTTTTTCCTAGGGAAAGAATTTGGTTGTCCATTTCTGTTGCTTCGGTATTTTCAGTGCTGTGGTGGAAAGTTACGGGTCGGGTTCAGGTAAGTGTGCGATTGTGTGGACATGAAGGTTAGGGCGGGGTAGGTGAGTTAGGGTTAGGGTGCGGGTGAGGTGACTGTGTGATAGTGACGGACCTTAGGGTTAGGATTTGGGTTAAGGTAAATGGATAGTTAGTGGTGTATTTATAGTTTAGTGTAGGGTTAGGTGTAAAAGTTTAGGTGTATGTGTATGGATTGCTGTTTGTTTGGTGTGCTTGTGTTGTGTGCATGTGTTTTGGAACAGCAAATTTTTTCCCTAGGAAATAATTCGCTGTTCTGAATGTTCGATGTTTTAAATTTTCGATTCATAGGGTTCGATATTAGAACACTCGAACTTTTGAACCTTCAGTGTTCTAATATAGACCATGTCTATCTATCTATCTATCTATCTATCTATCTATCTATCTATCTATCTATCTATCTGTTTGTCTATCTATCTAAGTATGGGTGGCTATCAGTGTACTGAATGGCAATTTGCTTGAAAGAATATTTTGGTGGGGCAAAAGCATGAACATAGTCATTTTTAAGTATGGTATTCTTTGGTTCTTTGGAAGTAAGAATTTTCAGTAGTTTTGTTTATGGTAAGTGGGACTGGGCTGAGAGTGTGTGTGTCTGAGTGTCTGTAGGTTAGGATTAGATTATACTTACCAACTGTGGAGAAATGGCAAATTCCCCGATCACCATTGTACCAAAATTTTGCACAGAAAAAAGGTCAGTTCATTCAATAATCTGATTGTCAATCACCTGTACTGTCTTTTTTCTGTAATATATATATACTGAGAGAGAGAGAGAGATCTAATACTACTATATGATCAACACAAACAGTGACACATCAACAAAAAAAGTCAGCATGCTACTGTGCATGTGCCAAGGCTAATTGGAGTATTGGAGTAAAGAGACTGTTTTTTGAAGGGGGCAAGCCCCCTGCACCCTCACAACCCCTGTCTTCTATATGCTAAGTCTGAGATCACACATTCCCTAAAAAAGGGTATATTCTACTACCCCAGAGGCTGTCAGTCTCACATATATTTCAAGCTTCTGTGTTGATGACCAAATGTGGATAAATACTGTATACATCGACCCTCCATCACATCATGCACTTGTACATATCCACATGAGGAAGTATAATATGTATTAGCAGATACACACACACACACACACACACACACACACACACACACACACACACACACACACACACACACACACACACACACTCACACACACACGCACTTATACACCTGGGTACTTACAGATGTCAAGCAAACAGCGTTCAATGTCTCCCTTCATCTCAAGATCCACTGCTTTGCTCAAGTCATTTTTGCTGAATTTCTTGTAATTTTGCATCACTGCAAAAAAACATGGAAAATAAAATGATTTTCATTTGATTCATTCAATGTTATATTATTTTTTTGCTCAATCTGTATAATACACCTAAAACTCTTAACGTAAAAGGGACCTGTTATTATTATTGATACAGAAATTGCAAACATTTTATATGAAATAAACACATCTGGGCATTTAAGATACCCACAAGTACATTTGTCAAAGCTGTGTACACTCTTAAAATTAATTGCTTAGCTGTCACATTTTAAAAGTAGTACTGAACAATGAATTACATAATTTAAGACACAGCAATAGAGATATATAATGAGCTGAAAAGAGGCGTTTCTACGTATATAATGGATTAAGAGTAGAAAAAAGAGATGCAGGTAGTACAAAGCAAAAATTATTTGTTTCAAGTCTTTAAGAAACATTGCATGACTACATACTGATTCACTATGATCGGATTCAATGCTTGCTGTGTTAAAAAATCCTAGTGTCCACTGCTATTAGACTAAGAAGCAAAATAGCCATTGCTGTGTTACACAAAATTCTGTTGCTGTAATCTTGCTTTTACAATATCATCATAGCATTGTGCCAGTTGATTACCATGTCCTATAGATGCACTAGACAGCAATATGAATATCTGCCATTCAAAGCACAGAGCCAATTTAATACCATGGCCATGTCAACTGCATGTCCAGAGATCTTCAGAAAATTGTTTCAAAAAACTGAATAAATGCTATTACAATCTTATCAATTATGTGAGCAATAAACACAACACTGGAGAACAGAAATTTAAAGACTGAGGTGCAAATAAACATCTACCTGTAGTCCTGGCTGAGAGTTATTCCATTCTAATCCCTTAATCTTAATCTTTGTGATGCCTTTCATCTGTACTCTCTCAACTAGGGAGTGCATCTTTACTAATGTGGTTTTCAGAACTGGATGCAGCACTCCAGCTTTGGTCTTTCCACAGCCTTCTCCAGAAGTAAAACAAACTCCATATCCAATGATTCTATTCCTATTGTTACCCAGCATGCTTGGTAGCCTTGGCTGCTGCAGTCTTTGTTCTAGATGCATACTGTTGCTGACCTGAGTATTACTGTGCCCTTTTCCTGAACTGTCACTTGCAGTTTCAGCATTCCCCATGTCTTACCCTATTTTTTTAACTCTGGTTAAACTGTTACTGATATTGCTATATGCATTTGTGCCACAACTTTCTGCAGGACAACGCTTACCCTCCATCATCTCATCTCCTTTATCCTCCCTGTGCCTCCTCCCCTCTTTCCTTTCTTTGGGCTGTATTACCTCTTTTTTCTTATTTTCCAATACCCTAGATTTTGAATAAGTCTTTATAGCAACAAATATTCTTACAAAAAAACTGACAATCTTTGCAGACTAACTGATATGCATATGATACTGTACTGCTATACCTCCCTGTATTAAATACAGTAGAGTCTCCATTAACCAAAAATCAAGTAACCGGCAGTCCCAAGCAACTGGAAACTACACTTATCCAGCATCTACCAATCCCCACGGGTGCTGGCTAAGTGAGATTTTACTGTAAATAACACATTTTGTAAATAATGTCAGGGATATCTGAATAATGGAATGGTTGCTCATAAATGAAACTGACTGTAAATGATGAAACAATGAAAATGATGTCCATGGTGTCTGTATAATGAAGCTTTTCTCCCCAGGCCTCCACTAAAAAAGGGGCCCAGTCATTCAGACTTTCCAAGTAAACAAATGTCAATAAATAAAGAAACAACCACCGATTCAACCAGCAAAGACCAAACTGAAGATGAATGACTGCTTCGATTTGTGTCAAATGTAAAATTCCAAAATAAGGCTCCAAGCAAATAGCGTAGTATCTTTATTAAATGCTTTCGTCAAGTGACTTCATCAGAAAACACATAAAAAAATAATGAGGCTCAATAAATAGTCCACTATAAGACAATTAATCAATTCAGCAATCATTCAATACCCTAATTAAAACTGCTCAAATTACAAAATTGTTTGAAAACACCAATATAATACCTAAATAAAAAAATTATTAACAGCATCTTTCTTAATGCATAATCTACGGTCCTGTAAAAAACATTTAATATTAATAGCATCATTAAGCCCGGGGGGTTTGTCAGCCCTTAGTTTAATTTGCCATAGGGTCTCTCTTTGTTCAATGTAGTTTTTAAAATTACCACCCCTTAGGTCCAAATTACAAACCTCGAGGACAGAAAACAAAAATTTCTTAAAATTTTGACATTCCCTTGAATGTTTATATAAGGCATTGGTCTCATCATGCCTTTTAATACAATATAAATGTTCTCGAATTCGGGTCTTTAAGCTCCTAGTTGTCATTCCTATATAAAATTTAGGACAAGAAATACAGGAACCTATGTATACAACCCCTTTGGTATTGCAGTCAACATATTTAGGGACCTCTAAAATAGTATCAAAACTATCATAGGTTCATAGGTTCATAGGTTCATACTAGGCTATCTGCCCGAGGGCATTTACAAGCCTAGCCCATAGTTTTGTGGCTTACGCCACCCCTTTAGTATGGGGAACTATACCCATTATTTTGCTGTGCCTCTGTTGAGCAGTGACACTGAGGTAATCCCTGAGGTATATCTGCGATCTCCCATCCATTGGTCAAGATTTCTCTTGAACAAGGCCAGCGAGGTGCTCTGCCTCACATATACCGGGATTTTATTCCACAGCATAGGGAGTCTTTGGGTGATGAATCTATCCCTCCAGCACGTCCTATTAATAGCCGTGTCGAGGTTTAAGTCTCCGCCCTTGTGGCTCTGACGGATCTAGATTTTTTGAGGTGAAGCATATTCATCAAATCTGGGTTTGACATGGCCTTGTATGTTAGGCAAAGGTCACCTCTGAGCAGCGGTGGCGACTGAATAGAGCTGGAGTTCTTTCAGTCGGGCAGCATAGGACAGATGTTTGAGACCCTTTATCCTTTTGGTGAGGAACTTTGTGGCCTCTCCAGCTGCTGCAAGTGTCGGGTCAGATACATTCCGAATGGGGCATTGTACTCAATCATTGGTCTGATGAGTGATGAGTATAGGAGACTATGACCTCCCTTGATCTAGATGAGAATCCCTTCATGATAAGGTGGGCAATGTAGAAGGTCTTCCTAACTACTTTAGCTACATGGGTGTCGAATGACAGACTACTATCAACCTGGGTCCCTAGGTCCCTGATAACTTCTTCTGTGCTCAGTGGATTGCCACCTATTTGGTAGCTAGGGGTAACCTTGTTTTTCCCGAAGGGTATGACTATGCATTTTTGGCATTTAACTTTAGGCCATGGCTCTGGCACCAGTTATCCGTTTCTGTGAGACCCTTCTGAAGGATATCTGTGTCAGATGTGTTTTCTACTATGGCGCCAGTTTGCAGTCATCTGCAAACTTTGTCAGCCATAACCCTCCTGTGTTTGCTTGTACTTCGGAAAAGTAGATGCCAAACAAGAGTGGGCCCAGGACTGAGCCCTGTGGTACACCACTTGTGACAGGCTTTGAGTCTGACATGGCGCCAGCAACTCTGACCCTGTGGGTTCTGTCACTCAGCCAGTTTGCAACCCATCTTGTGATGTATGGGTTAACATTTAAGCTGATGAGTTTTTCAATGATACCCGAGTGGGGTATTGTATCGAAGGCCTTCGCCAGATCGAGGTAGGCTGTATGGACTGCCTTTCCCTCATCAATGGCTTTGGTGACTGTTTCGAAAAAGTCAACCAAGTTTAGAAGGCATGATCTGCCTTTGACAAAGCCAAACTGGGATGGCTCCAAAGTCTGCAAATTCCCTATGTCTTTATTTATGAGGTCCATTATGATCCTCTCCATGGCTTTGCAGATAAGGCTTGTCAAGCTAATGGGCCGGTAATTTCCAGGGTCGGTGGAGGCACCGCCTTTGTGAAGTGGGACCACAGTTGCATTGCGCCACTCCCTGGGTACGTATCCAGAGGTAAGACTATGATTAAACAGCTGTCCTAGCTGTGGGTTTAATTCCTCGTTGAGTTCGTGGAGCACACAGCCGGGGACACCATCAGGTCCCATGGATGCTGTGTTTTTAGAAAGGGAGAGAGCAGTTCTCACTTGGGCGTTAGAGATGTTTGAGGGGCTGCAATCGCTTGGTATAAATATCTCTCCTTTTGGGGAGAAGTTTGCACTGAACCTGTCAGCCAGTATGTTGGCAATGTCTGTAGGATCTGTAATCTTCACATCATTTTGAACTAGTTCTGAGCATATCTGGGAGTTTCCTCCCAGGTTTCTAACATAGCTAAAGAAGGCCTTATGATTGTCTTTTGAGTCTTTAGCTATTTTTCTCTCAAAATTTGCTTTGGATGATTTTATGAGAGCTCTTAGTTTTTACTTATAGTGATCAAGGGTGTCTTACCTTTTAAGGATTTTGCTCTATCTTGTAGTAGCTTCCTCCTTTTGTTGTAGAGTTTGTTTATGGCTGGGGTCCACCAGACTGGACGCTTGCCTTTGGTACAAAGAGTCTTTGTTTTGCTTGGGATTGCCTTATCCATGCAGTCCTGCAGGTGCTGGTAGAAGGCATTTGTAAGTGATTCAGCGACTTGAGTACTGTTTTCCATGCCTCGGGGCCTTAAAGGAGACCACACTAGTCTTTAGAAGTGTGAAGTCGGCTTCGAGAAGTTCTTTACTGTGGTCTTTTTATTTCAGGTGGGGTGGGATGAGGACCTCCAGCGAGATTAGTTTGTGATCTGATCTCACCAGTGAGGGGTATACTTCCGGTGTTGAACATTGTGCTCCCATGTTCGTGATGATGAGATCAAGTATGTTTTCTCCTCTTGTGGGGATGGTGACTAGTTGTTCCATGGCATTTGAGTTTATGAATTCCAGGAACTTTTGGGCTAGGGTGTTTGGGCTTGAGTAGTGTTCCCAGTCTATATTAGGGTAATTGAAGTCACCTAGTATGATGGTTTTTGGTGATACATTTATCCCCTGTAGTGTTTTCAGGAAGGCCATGTGAGGTTCCTGAGTTTGTGAGGGTGATGGCTATATAAGGACCAACCGCTATAAATCTACACATGTTACAGTTGTTACATTTAAACATGCCTTTGGTATTGTGCCCAAAGGTAGATGAGCATGTATTCACAGAGTTCTTTCCGTGATGTTCAAGGGCTTTTTTAAAATTATAACCATTTCTAAAAGTGAATTTTGGTCTATCCCCTAGTACATTGGCAATATCCAAGTTGCCCTGTAAAATTTTCCAGTTATTTTCTATTATGCGTCTTATGTCCGGGCTATTCATGCTCAAGTCCAGGGAGCAAACCAACTCATTGTCTCTTGAGTAACTACCATTCTTTTTATTTAAAAAAGTGGCTCCTTTAAAGTCAACCATGTTTAAAATGGCTTGAAACTGTGTCGTACTTTTATTCCTGATCTCCTGTAAAATATTATTCAATAACAATTCATCGTAGCCCCTATCGATAAAAAGTTTAATAATAAATTCAAATTCTGAACTAAGATCACACTCCCTAGAGGTCATCCGACAAGCCCTGACTAGCTGTCCTTTGGGAATGTTTCTAATTGTATGTTTACAATGCCCACTTCTAAAATGAAGATAGCTGTTTGTAAAGGTACTTTTTCGATATATACGGCTTTGAAACCTATGTTCAGTGGTGTCCCACCACAGCTGTATGTCCAAAAAATTGACCCTTAGGCCGCTGTCCCCAATGGTGAATTTCAAAAAATCAACTGTGGAGTTTAGTTCAGAAACAAAAGAATATACGGTGTCCCTGTTCCCCTCTAAAATAAAGAACAAATCGTCCATAAAACGACAGTAGAATGAAATATGGAACCTGTTTCTTAATTTTTCCAGATGTACTCTTTCCCACCAGGTCATAACTAAATTGGCATAAGCTGGTGCTGTGGGGGAACCCATTGCCACCCCTCGTTTTTGTCTGAAAAAAGTTTCACCAAATAAAAAGTAGTTATTATAAAGTACAATGTCCAATAATCTACAAATTATTGACACACTATTGACACCATAATAACCACATTGGGTTAGTAATGTTCTAATAGCTTCAATTCCTTCGTCGTGGGGAATACTGGTAAAAAGAGATACCACATCCAAGGTTAGAATGATAAACCTGTCAGAATCAAAAACCGAAGTGTCCATATATTCCTTGACTCTGACCAAAAAATGCCAAGAATCCTGAACAAAGGGTTCTTGAATGGAAACTAATGGACCTAAGGTAGCGTCCAGTAAAAGAGAAATACCCTCTGTGATGGAATGGGGTGAAGAGACTATAGGTCTGAAGGGTGGATTAGTGATATTTTTGTGTATTTTGGGGATCTCAAATAGGACCCCAATCTGGAACAAACTGGGATTGCAACTGTAAGTTCAGTTTTAGGGCCTTCTCCCAAAGAGTCATTGTTAGTCTGCAGAGGGGGTAAGAATGAGTGTCTCCCTGTTTGTTTATGTACCACATGACAGTGGTGTTGTATGTCTTTATTAGCAGATGACCTTGCTGAAGAAATTTTTCGAAGGCCTCGATTGCATGAATCACTGCCAACATCTCTTTTTGATTTATGTGCAGATGCATTTCCCGGGGAGCCCATTGCCCTTGCATGCATCTGCCCTCCATGTGCGCCCCCCATCCATGATCTGAGGTGTCTGTTGTAATGGTTTGACTTGCTAGAGGTTTGTTGAAAGACATGCCTTTGTTTAACTGACTTGCTTGTGCCCACCACAAAAATTCCTTTTGTAGACATGGAATGAGTGGAATAATTGCTTCTAAGTTGTGGCTGTGTTGAGACCATAAACTTTTTAGGTACCATTGTAGTTTTCTCATGTGTAGTCTTGCCATTGGAATCAGAAGAATGCAAGATGCCATGAAACCCAGGGCCTGCAGGATTTTCCTTGCAGTCATCTGGGTGAGCTTTGCTAGGCTTTTGAAGTAATCTGGTAATTGTTCTTGTTTTTCTTCTGTGAGGAAAGCCATTTGTGAGATTGTGTCCAGTTTGGCTCCTAGAAAAATTATTTGTTGGGATGGCAGTAGTCTTGATTTTTGAATGTTGACTGTGTATCCCAAAGCCTGTAGTAAGTGTATGACATAGTCCAAGTTTCTTATCAAGGCTTGTTTGCTGTCCGCTTGTATAAGGCAGTCGTCCAGGTAAGGGTATATTTGTATCCCCTGGAGTCTGCAATGTGTAATTACTGATGCCAGGCATTTCATGAATACTCTGGGCGCAGTAGATAAGCCAAACGGCAATGCTGAGAATTGATAATACTCTGACCCTGCAAGAAATCTGAGGTATCTTCTGCAACTGTGTCTGATTGGGACATGCAGGTATGCCTCCTTGAGGTCCAGAGTAACCAGCCAAGACCCCTTGCCCAGCATGGGAAGAAGTTGCTGTAACGTCAGCATTTTGAATTTTGGCACAATGAGAAAAGTGTTTAGAGCGGACAAGTCCAGTATAGGTCTCCATTGCTTTTCTTTTCTTAGAACAAGGAACAGTCTTGAGTAGAATCCCTGACCTTGTTCCTGAGGAGGAACCTTTTCTATTGCTTTGATCTGTAACAGGTTTGAAACTTGTATGAGTGCCTCTGCCCTTTGATTTTGTGGCAGGTTTGGCATGCCTTGTCTTGTCGGTAAGGTATGGAAGTGGAACCTGTAACCTTTGTCTATTATGTCCAGAATCCATTTGTCCTTTGTTAAAATGTGCCAATTCTTTGAAAATAAGGATAATTTTCCGCCTAAAGGTGCTTCTCTTTGAGCCTTGGTGGGCGGTGTCAAAGTGAAGTCATTGTGATTGTCCCTGTGGAGCAGTAGAAGTCCCTGTGCCACTTCTCTAATTAGTTGGTTGCCATTGGCGGCCCCTGTAGGAGCCTCGGTATTGCCCTCTACCTCGAGCATGCCAGTTTTTTCCCCTTTGGAACTTGTCAGTGTCTGGAAAGGACCAATTCTTTGAAGGCCAATTCCTGCTGAACCTCGGTGGCTGAACCTGGAGGAAATCTTTGACTGTTTGTACTGATTTAGCCTTTTCCTCAATAGATTTCAACACATCCTGTGCATTAGCACCAAATAGCTTCTGTTTTTCCAGAGGTGCATCTAGGAGCTTTACTTTAACATGATCTGGCAATGCCTGTTCTTTCAACCAAGCATGTCTACGTATGACGGCCCCTGTCATAGCTGCCCTACATGAAGCTTCCAATGCATCATAACCACACTGAAGAAAATGATTGATAACCTGCTGAGTATTATGAACCAAATCCTGCAAGGCCTTTCTATCTAAAGACTCAGGAGAGGCTAACTTTTTCTGCAAATCATCCATCAAGAAATCCTGATACTGAAACATATGAAAAAGACAGTTAAGTGCCCTCATGGCAAGGGTGGTTGAGGTCTAAACTTTTTTGCCCATCTCTCCAAGGACCTAGATTCCCTGTCTGCGGGCAAAGGGTTTTTGGCCGTGGAGGTGGCCACTCCTTTGGGCCCCTGAGAAATAGTTTCTAGATCCACAGAGTGGGCCTTAAAGAGATGCTTATGAGTTTCAGGAACCCTGTAATATCTGTCTGGCTTGACAGGAGCAGGAGGGAGAGAATCAGGGGAAGCACTGGAGTCTGAGTACACATCATCCAATACATCTAACACTGGTGGAATAGCTAAAGGCCTGTGCTGGGGTAACTTAAGGAAAGTACGTAGCCTTTTCCTGGAGTCAGAGAAATCCTGGCCCTGCCACTGAAAATGCTCTCTCATGGAGTGGAGAATTTCCCCGAAAGAAATATCCTCTGGAGGAGAGGCAGAGGGAATGGATTCATCATCAGATTCCTCCTAGGCCTGGAAGGATTCTTCTTGGGAATCTGAATGGTCTGAGTCCCCAGAAGCTTCATCTGAGGAAAGGGTATGTGTCTGCTCAACCCTAGGCCTTTTATCTGCAGGCGGCTGAGAACCTCTGTCTGGATGTGCCTGAGAGCCTCTGATTAAAGAAATTAGATCTGCAGCTAAAGTCATGATCTGTTTATCAGAAGTGGAACCCTGGGAAAAGGATTTAGGAGGGTGAGCCTTAGCCTGGCTGGCAGCCTTAGCACGTGTTTAGGCCTTGATGGACATAGAGACCGGAGGCCTAGCTGCCCCACATGCTGGAGTAACTTTATCCACCGGTATGGTGTCAGGTAATTCCTGGGCTTCGGTTTCAGGAGGAAAATCAACAACCGGCACCGGGGTAACCTCTGGTAAAATAGTATCAAAACTATCAATGGCTATATAAGGACCAACCGCTATAAATCTACACATGTTACAGTTGTTACATTTAAACATGCCTTTGGTATTGTGCCCAAAGGTAGATGAGCATGTATTCACAGAGTTCTTTCCGTGATGTTCAAGGGCTTTTTTAAAATTATAACCATTTCTAAAAGTGAATTTTGGTCTATCCCCTAGTACATTGGCAATATCCAAGTTGCCCTGTAAAATTTTCCAATTATTTTCTATTATGCGTCTTATGTCCGGGCTATTCATGCTCAAGTCCAGAGAGCAAACCAACTCATTGTCTCTTGAGTAACTACCATTCTTTTTATTTGAAAAAGTGGCTCCTTTAAAGTCAACCATGTTTAAAATGGCTTGAAACTGTGTCGTACTTTTATTCCTGATCTCCTGTAAAATATTATTCAATAACAATTCATCGTAGCCCCTATCGATAAAAAGTTTAATAATAAATTCAAATTCTGGACTAAGATCACACTCCCTAGAGGTCATCCGACAAGCCCTGACTAGCTGTCCTTTGGGAATGTTTCTAATTGTATGTTTACAATGCCCACTTCTAAAATGAAGATAGCTGTTTGTAAAGGTACTTTTTCGATATATACGGCTTTGAAACCTATGTTCAGTGGTGTCCCACCACAGCTGTATGTCCAACTAGGGGATAGACCAAAATTCACTTTTAGAAATGGTTATAATTTTAAAAAAGCCCTTGAACATCACGGAAAGAACTCTGTGAATACATGCTCATCTACCTTTGGGCACAATACCAAAGGCATGTTTAAATGTAACAACTGTAACATGTGTAGATTTATAGCGGTTGGTCCTTATATAGCCATTGATAGTTTTGATACTATTTTAGAGGTCCCTAAATATGTTGACTGCAATACCAAAGGGGTTGTATACATAGGTTCCTGTATGTCTTGTCCTAAATTTTATATAGGAATGACAACTAGGAGCTTAAAGACCCGAATTCGAGAACATTTATATTGTATTAAAAGGCATGATGAGACCAATGCCTTATATAAACATTCAAGGGAATGTCAAAATTTTAAGAAATTTTTGTTTTCTGTCCTCGAGGTTTGTAATTTGGACCTAAGGGGTGGTAATTTTAAAAACTACATTGAACAAAGAGAGACCCTATGGCAAATTAAACTAAGGGCTGACAAACCCCCCGGGCTTAATGATGCTATTAATATTAAATGTTTTTTACAGGACCGTAGATTATGCATTAAGAAAGATGCTGTTAATAATTTTTTTATTTAGGTATTATATTGGTGTTTTCAAACAATTTTGTAATTTGAGCAGTTTTAATTAGGGTATTGAATGATTGCTGAATTGATTAATTGTCTTATAGTGGACTATTTATTGAGCCTCATTATTTTTTTATGTGTTTTCTGATGAAGTCACTTGACGAAAGCGTTTAATAAAGATACTACGCTATTTGCTTGGAGCCTTATTTTGGAATTTTACATTTGACACAAATCGAAGCAGTCAAATGTCAATAAATAACTACATTTTTAAGATATTGGATGATTTTCAGGTGCAGTTGTTTGCATTTATCAGCTCTGAATCTTAGGAGCTCTTTATAAATCCAGTTTTCTAAGCTCCTTGTCTGTGTTCAGTATGAACCTCCGTCGTCTACTGCTCTGAGATCAGTGCCATGGAAAGATAACTTAATCCTGCTCGCCATCATTATTATTATACTTGGTTCAACGTGCGCTGATAGTACTGCAGGTCTCTTCATTTTTGTTTGTGGATTTGCTTTGTCAATGACATTAATATATGGATTATATATGATGGAAAGATTTTAGAGAGCACTGATGGGTAGCTTTTACATGTGAGTTTTATGGGCTAGTCATTTTAGAGGTCCTTTATATCCTTCTACAGCCATAACTATGGCAGGGCAAAGGCGGTAACTGCCCTAGGTACAGGCTGTCGCTGGGGTTAAAATTGACAGTTACTAATGGTGCATGATGGTAATATCGGCACTGATTTATGAAGATCCAGCTTCACTGATGTGTGTTGCTACGGCAACCACTGCAATTACCGCTCCATTGAAGTGCTGAAGCTCTTCTAGGAGCAGAGAAGAGTATTTTTTTAAATATATTAAATTTGAAATGAAGGTGGCATTAGTTTGGGCTTACAGGGAGCACCAGATGAGCTGCCTATGGTTCTGTGTCTATCTACACTTGTTTTGAGGGAACTGGATGCATGTCATTTTAATTTCATGTCTTCTGCCTGTGCTCACAGAAGAAGAAAGTGCGAAACTCTAGTTTTTCTCCTTTAGTTAAGCAAAATTTCACTGTAACTGTTATAATACAACATTATCTGCTATACTGACTGATGGTGGGGAATGTTTGCTATATATGTTCAGTGCAGAAATCATTATATTTAAACAGTCATTAAAAAGTCACTGGAAAATCATTATATTCCAGTCTAAATTATCAGTGAAAATCACATAGCTTACCATTAAGGATCTACATCTCTTATCTGTGCAATGAGTGAATATAAAACATTTTATCAAATGCCATATTTGAAATGCTATTGCAAAATGAAAAATAAATAATATCTTATGTAGTTGGCATGTTTAAGAAAAGGTCACTTGCATAATATTGTACTCTTGTACATGGACTTATTTTCCCAGATTGAAAATTTGACACTTGTCTAGAAATAATGTTTAGAAACATACATTTTGATGCTACATATTCACTTAACAGCAGGCAAAGAATCTACTTGCATCAATGTTACATTGATACTCAAAGTATTAATAAAGTGATAAGTCATATAGAACAGTTTAATCAGAGTTTATGCCTAATACGCATTTGGCTCACTCTCTTATTAAGATGTTTTTATTAGTGACATTCAGTTTACTCTTTTTTAGGACCTTACACTGATTGGCACTGACATCTGGCCAGTAGAGTCAATAACACTATATTGGTTATTATGAGAAATGCAGCAGTTTCAAAACAAGTTAATGTTGTGTCCATGTGACACAGGAATTTTGAGATCAATACACCATTATCCAGACCCTAGCTTTTCCCTCATTTTGGTATGTTAGCATGCTAACTTTGGGCTCCTAAAAACAGAGGTGGCTAACTTCACGGCACTCATGCAAATGTAGATCAGCTGCATGACCACCAAATCATACACCAATGCACTATCTGAACTTGTACACAAATGCAGGGATCTCACCATACCTGATAGAACCAAGATGCTCTCCTCCGAAAAAAGGAAGCCAATCTGGTGGTCGCCTACCATGAAAAAACTCTACAACAGAAGGAGGAAACTGATGCTGAATAAGGTGAAGTCCCAAGACTGGAAAAACTCCCTTCTCAGCCTCAACAAAAAGTTGAGATCTCTCATCAAATCCTCTAAAGCTAGCTATGAAAACAGAATTGTAGCAGATAGTAAAGACAACCACAAGGCCTTCTATAGTTATGTAAAGAATTTCCACTGCAAAACCCAGATTTGCTCTGAGTTACTGCACAATGGTACCTCCTATACCGAGCCAAGAGATATTGCCAATATACTGACCGACAGATTCAGTACCAACTTTACCCATCTCTCCCCTCTAAGTGACCAGTCACAATACCAGTAGATTGCCAGGCACCCAGTATTACTGCTGCACAGGTTAAAACAGCACTGTCCAAGGCCAAGAATACAGCTTCTATGGGACCTGACAATATCCCTGGCTGTGTTCTACATGGACTACAGAGTGAACTGGCACCCTCCCCTGTGTGCCCTGTTCAATCACAGCCTCACCTCAGGCTTTGTCCCTACCAAATGGTGTACTGCTACAGTCATCCCTCTCCACAAAGGAGGAGCGACTACAGACCCTGGGAACTATTGCCCCATTAGCCTGACGAGTCTGATATGCAAAGCTATAGAATGCATCATAATGGATGTAATAAACAAGGATATAGGGAATCTCCAAACTCTGGATCCCACACAGTTTGGTTTTGTGAAGGATAGATCATGCCTGCTCAACTTGGTCAACTTCTTTGAGTCCGTCACCAGAGCTGTGGATGAAACCAAGGTGGTTCATTCAGCCTACCCTGATCTGGCCAAGGCCTTTGATACCATTTCCTACTCAGGAATCATAGAAAAACTCACTAATCTAGGCATCAACCCCAATATCACAAGGTGGGTTGCAAACTGGCTCACAGGTAGAACCCACAGTGTGAAAGTAGCTGACTCCAAGTCAGACTGCCAACCAGTCACGAGTGGAGTCCCACAGGGTTTAGTCCTGGGTCCTCTCCTGTTTGGTATCTATTTCTCTGAAGTCTAGGCCAACACAAAGGAACTCTGGCTAACAAAGTTCACAAATGATTGCAAGTTGGAAGCTATTATTAACTCCCTGAGTGATGGTGACATCCTACAGAAAGGCCTCACTGAGGCCAACGACTGGTGTCTGAACCATGGCCTTAAGCTGAATGCCAAAAAATGTGTCATCATCCCCTTTAGGAAAAACTTAGTTCCCGTGAATTACCACACCAGTGGTATTTCTTTTAACCACCACATTGCCACTGTGGTCAGAAAGTCCTTTTATGTGGCGCATCTCATTACTAAGGGTTTTGCATCAAGGAAGAAAAAGGTCATTGTCTCCCTCTACTCTTCCCTCATTATGCCAATCATTGAGTACAATATCCCATTTGGCGTGTACCTCACTAAATACCTGCAGCAACTGGAGAGATCACAAAAGTACCTCACAAAGAGGATCCTAGGCCTTAAACATTTGTCCTATATGGACAGACTAAAAAAACTCCCAACTATTCTCTGTCTCATTATCACCTACTTAGAGGTGATCTCTGCTTGACTTACAAAGCCATTCTGACCCAGCTCTGTTAGAAATGCTAAATTTAAAGAAATCCCAATCCCTCCATACCACACGCTCCAGAGACCTCAATCTCATTACCACAATCAACAGAACATGCTGGAGGGACAGGTTCATAACCCAGATACTGCCCATGCTATGGAATAGACTTCTCATACATGTCAAGCAGAGCACCTCACTGGCCTTCTTCAACAGAAATCTTGATGAGTGGATGGCAAATAGAAAAATCACCCCAGGGATCACTCCAGTGGCTTTACTCGACAGAGGCACTGGGAACTAAGGTCAGGTGGCACGATGCCAGGGTAATCCTATGGGCTAGGCTTGTAAAGGCTCCAGGGCCATTAGCCTAGTATTCACCTATGACCCTAAGCACTGCAATCTTACAAACAAAGAGTCACATAGAAAAACATTATATTTTTACATTTGTTTGTAGAGCTTTCCCAGAATGTAGGGCATTTTTTTTCTTTATACCTGGGCAGTATTCCAATACTAACTTGTCAGACGAAAACATGTTTTAAGGAAAGAATACAATATTGGTTTTGTCTACTGTGCTTTGGGTGACATAGTCACCTTTTAGTCGACAGGCATGTCCGGCATGGCAACCATTCCAGTAAACTCTTGTGACTACTTAAAATGAAAGTTCCAGATTGGTAATATTGGAAGAAGAATGTCACTGACTCAGTGAGACATCAGAGTACCTAAACCTGAGAAGATCGTGCAGAATCATGGCTAACACTGTCAAAGCCAGTTTCAAAATGATGGAACAAATTATTCTCCTAGATTATCTAGAGTTTTTTTTTTAAAGAAATGCTATCCTCAAACAATAATTGGTGAACATTTGAGCAGTGAAGATCTGGGTGTTGCTATGCTATGATCTGTTAGTCTGTGATGCCACCAGACACCAAGAATAACACAAAAATATGAAATTAATGTTCCCCGTGTACTGTCAGATACCCACAGTGCTATTTTAAACATAGTCTTTTTAATGCATGACAACACAGTGTGCAGTGCTACCAGATTCCAAGCATAACACAAAAATGCAGTGAATGTTTCACAGGTGCCATCAGATACAAATGGTGAGTGATAAAGTTGAAAACATAAACCACTTATATGTGAGAGATAGTTCTAGGTGCATATTAGATGTACTAGCTGCAACATCAAAAGTCATGTTGAGGAATGGTAGTAGATGTTAAAACTAATAGAACATCAAAGGAGGTTCCCGAAAACCAACTGCTACAAAATAGTCTTTATTTAGTGCTTTTGTCCCCTAATATTGCGGGACTTCATCAGAATGATACACACACAAGACCAGAACTCTTAAATACAATAAATTGATCATATGTTGTTTAAAAGTAATGGAAAGTATTAAAAGTTAAAAACTGAACTACAACTATGATTGTTACAAGGAGTTTACAATAATCTATCCAGCGATTACTTACTGTTCAAAACCATTAAATCCATCTGGAACAGCCCAATCCCATTTGAATATTTGGTCCAATAGAACTAATGATACATGGATCATGGCACATGAAAATGTAGCTACTGCTGCTCAATCTTTGGTTGATTTTGAAAAGAAACTACTTCAGTACAAAAAGTCACAGATTAAGAATACATACTTATTTCAATGTATTAAATTTAGCCTTGTTGCCAAAGTGCTCCGGTCTTGGAAATTTCTGACCTGTTTGAAAGCATAATTACCATTGCATAGAGTTGTTGCAATTCTTTGATAAACAAGGGTGCGAATTAATGAATTTATTGATTAAACAAAATCAAACTGGTGGGAACAATTAATGGTCGACATTTCTGTACTTGACAAACATATTGCGAAAGATTTGTTGCTTGGTACTTATCAGTTACAATATTTAGGTGTGTTTAACAAAGTGGTTAATGAATGTGAATGTGTAAAAAATAAAAACGCTTAAAAGCTAGAATGTGATAGAATGGCTTATAAAAGTAATAACACCTATCAAAGCCTACCCATTTCACAAACAACTGAACTAGGATTGAATAAGAAGTGTGATGCACCTGTTAATGTTAACACTAATGATTATAATACTTTCCATGATGAAGCAACCCATTTAGCGTTTCCCCCACTTCGGCATTCAGAACAGTTGAAATCCAAGAAGAAAGATACTCATTCCCCTCATGAAGTGGATGAATTTTGGTCCAGTGTAGATCCACCATCTCAAAATTACCAGCGATCCAAGAGAAATCAACAACAATGGGAAATACAAGATATGGTGATTAATTTACCTGAATATGGTGTTCTGGAAAATGACTTATTGGACATTATGCCCTTGAAAGTTGTACCCAGTACAGCTATGGACTTTTTTGTTTATAATTATAGCATTTACTGAGTTGATACTGCTCATGCAGATTTATTTAGTGAAGGATTTACCTTTGTTCCAACAAAAGGTCCTGATATACCTAATATTTTAAGTGACTTTAAGTTATTTATTAGGAAATTAAATTTGAAGTTGCTCTTCCTAAGCAGAAATACCACAATTTTCAATTCGGAAATGACAAAGGTTTGAAAAAGTCTAGTACTTTTTACCCCCCTCCCCAGTTCATCCCTCTTTATATGTTTTTGAACAGGTTTTTGAGTTTGACTTTAGACATATGTTTTTCCATTATAACACTGGGGATGTTTTGAATATAACTAATGAACAACACGTTTTAATTGATGACTTAAAGTCAAATATTAATATTAGAATCATGGGACCTGATAAGGGGGAGGGTTGCTTATTGTTAATAAAATGGATTATATACAAAAAATGTCCAACCCATTGTATGATAAGCCTTACAAAGAAGCCTCACTTAATAAAGTCAATATAGCTTACCAGAATATTGATGTAGCTATATATGATATTCTTAAGCAAGAGCAATTAACACCTGATCAATACAACTATTTAAATATTCAACAACCATTGGTACACAGAGATTTTGGAGGACCAAAATATATAAAGACTTACACAACCCACCTTTAAGAATAATAGTAGCAGTTGGCACTACAAAAGCTAACCCCATTGCTAAATTTATTGATCATGGGTTAAAATCAAGTTTGTCCCAAATAAATTATTTATACAAAGATTCTTTGGATTTTTTATCTAAATGCAATAATATTATTTTTTTGATACCTTATATTTTATTACTATTGATGTTGAGAACTTATTCACCGTTATACTCCATGATGTAGGTCTGGAATGGTTTACAGACTTTCTCCTTGATAAGTTAGACCTTCCTGAAAATAAATTTAATACTTATGTTACTTTAATGGATTTAGTTTTGTCAGACACTTTTATTTATTTTGAGGTTCAATATTTCAGACAAACTATGGGAGTAGCAATGGGGGCATAATGCGGTCCATTGTTTGTTAATATAATTGTGGCTGAACCGGAAGACAAATTCATTCACAATAGTCTTTTTATTTATTCATGTGTTTTATATAGAAGATTTTTAGATGATATATCAATTTTTTGGAAAGATGATGTAGACAAAATTCCATTATTTATGGAATATATTAATAACACCACCAACTTTTTGGAGTTTTCTTATACTGTTACTTTGGGTGATTAACCTACCTAATTATTCATATTAAAAAGGACTATATTAAAAGTGAGTTTAAGTCCTTACTTTATCAAAAGCCTACTTATTCAAACTCGTTACGAGTTGTCATCCTTTACATCAGAAGAAAACTGTAGTTAAAGGGCAGTTGGTAACAGCAGCCCATATGGTTTCTGTTTTCAATGACTTTATATTAGAATGTAAAAAAATATCTAACATTTTTAGGAAAAGGGGATACCCGACTTATTTTATACAAGAAATTATGGATGAGGTGGTGACAAAAAGGAAAAAATGGTCATTGTGTTGCATTATTAGTAGAAAAGAGTGAAATAACTAATTTTCAGTGTGAACCAAAAAGTGGTTCTAATGATGGTGAATTAGATATATTCTCAACATCTAGATACAATGATTTAAAAACCATGAACAATGATGAGAATGTTGACTTTATCTTCTCTTTTATTACTTCCTACTCTGGTTATAGTAAATCAGTAGAACGTATACTTAATAAGAATTGGCCCTTATTGGTGAATACCAGACCAAAGGTTGTATATAACAAGGGGTGTAATTTTAAGAACTTATTTGAAAATTTACCAGACAGCACTAATAACGTTTCTCATAAGATATTAAGGTGTGGGTTTTGTAAGTATTGTGAGCATGTTCATAATGGAAGTGAAACCAATGTCCAGTCCAGAATTATTGTTACAAAAGGTAAATACCATTGTAATACATACAGTGTGGTGTATATTATGTCCAGCATTCTACATTGGAAAAACAGAGAGGAAACTGAAGGAACGTATTTACGAACATTTATATGGTATTGGAAATAAAAGACAACGACATACTAATGCTCTATAGAAACACGTGGAACAGAATCCTGAGCACAAATCTTTGTTTTTTGTAGTAGAAGCAGGTAATATGTAGTCCAAGAGGGGACCTTGGGGTTTGCTTTTGGAGCAAAGAGAGCTTTACTGGCAATTATTTTTACACACTTACCAGACACTGTGATTAAATGAGGTGGTGACCATTTTTTGTATATTAAAACGGAAAGTTGATTTTAGATAAGAATGCCTCTTCATTATGAATTTTATCAATTTGTAGTTTAGTTTTTAACTTTTAATATTTTTCATTACTTTTAAACAGCACTTGATCAATTTATTGTATTTAAGAGCTCCAGTCTTGTGTGTATATCATTCTGATGAAATCCCATTATTTTAGAGAACAAAAGCATTAAAGAAAGGTAATTTTGTGGCAGTTGGCTGTGGAAACTCCTTTGATGTTATATTAGTTTGTTTGTTTCTGTTTTTATCTTAGTAAGATGTTAATAGTAACTTAAGTAACATCACAGCAATATTCAGTGTGACTCAATGCAATAAATCTGTCCCCAGTGCTGGATTATGGGCCTCATGGCCCTAGAGCTGAAAATTATTAGGGGCCTACTTATTTAGTGTGACTACAGCATGGGATTTCACAGTAAACTTGGGGGAGAAGGGGTGCACCCTATTTCAGTCACAGAACGGTAACTATATAACCCCTCCCCCCGTTAATTTGGTTCTGAGCTGTTCTGCCTTAAGCAATACAAGGATGGTCAAGAAAATGTTGTCCTATCAGAAATTCTTACTGCTTCATTATATCTTCTTTATCTCAGCTGAAACCCTAATACAAATGGGCTAATATGACTTTGGGGAGCAAGTTGTCATAAAAAATATAGTAATTTTACTGCCCAATGTCTCAGTAGAAATATTTTAACATTTATAATATTCTGAAAATTGCACTAGAAATGCAAATTTTGGTCCACAAAATCAAAATGCATCACTAACCTTATTAACGTAAATATATAAAAAGAAAATGTTTATGCTGTATAGCAACACTGGCATATGCTTATCAGACTTTTAAGCAGATATTCTTTAACTGGAGTTGTTTATATTTTCTTACCTCTGAGAATATGTGGGAAACTTCTTTTTATTAATATTTCTATGAAAACACTTGTCTTTGTCCCCTTAATTCTCTCACCAGCTTCATACAAAGCCTGTAGGAATGAACAGAAATAATGCAATAATAATTACTTAAAGAAAAATGAATACAAAAACTGTTGAAAGGAAGATTAGCACAAGAATAGTATCATTTTAACTAATGTTCAGAATTTTTGGTTTACTTATGTTCACTGTTATAAATTTATTGATTAACATTCCTAACAAAACTCTTTAAAACATGTTGATGTGAAAACAGTTGGACAATGATAACAATGCTTTTAACTGGAATCAGTAATGTGAATTTTATTATTCTGAAATGATCAACTTAAATTCCATCAAAACTTTTATTCATAGAGCACTTTTTGATTAAATTATTTAACCATATTCTAAACATATTGTCTATCAGCATGGCACATCTTGACTTGGCAATATCTACATATTTTGTTTACATTTACATCATTTGCATATGTCAACCTTATTCCTCCTGGACCTACAAAGATTCATATTATTACTCGAGCTGTTACTTCCTTCCAACCTGGAGAAATAATATGGCTTAGCGCTATCTAAATGGGCAGTACTAATGTCAGTCATATTCAAAGACACTTCATTGTTACTATATCCTCTAGCTTTAAATTCGCCCTGCAGATGTCCTATTGCTTGAGCAAAAGCCCTTTCATTAGTCTGTAACCTAGACATTCTAAAAGCTTGATCCTTAACAATATTCCCAAAAATATGGCTAGGGTGCATGCTGGTCCGGTGCAAAACATTATTCCTACGACAGGGTTTCCTATAGAGCGCAGTATCAATTAAACCAGTACTTGTTTTAATAATTTGCACATCCAAAAAATCTGTATACTCATATGCCACTTTTTCAGTAAATTTCACGTAAGAGATAGAAGTATTCAAATAAGACATAAACTGATTTAAATCATAAATTTAAATCTCTTTTTTTACTTGGATTTATCATTTGGTTTAAGGCAGCTTTTATCTACTTGGTTGTTTTTTTATCTATTATAGTCTCTCAAGTTGCTGTAGATGCCTGGTATGGTACATACCAAAGGGAGCATTACATTCAATAACAGGCCTGATGAGGGATGAGTACAGGGGGTTATAACCTCTGTCACTCTTGAGATGATGCCTTTGCTAATCAGGTGAGTGATGTAGAATACCTTCCTCACCACAGTAGACACATGGTGGTCAAAGTTGAGGTCACAGTCAACTTGTGTTCCCAGGTCTCTCACTATTGAATTGGTAATTAGGATAGTATTGTTTACTTTATAATCAGCAGAGACATTGTTTTTACTGAAGGGAATGATGATGCACTTTTTAGCATTTAGTTTAAGACCATGGCTTTGGCACCAACCATTGGTCTGTGTAAGCTCCTTTTGAAGTATGCTGACAATGCTAGGTGATTCAGTCATAGCATCTAATTTGTAGTCATCTGCAAACTTGCTTAGCCACAACCCCTCTATTTTGGCCTGGACTTCTATATGCCAAACAAGACGGGGCCCAGCACTGACCCTTTTGGGACCCCATTGCTGACAGGTCTGATGGTAGAGGTAAAGTCTTCCACTTTGAGTGTTGTCAGTCTGAAAGCCAGTTTGCAACCCGCCTAAAAACATAGGGATTGATATTCAATTGGGTTAGTTTGTCAATGATGCCCAAATGTGGGATAATGTCAAAGGCCTTGGCCAAGTCAAGATAGGCTGTGTGCATGGCTTTGCCCTGATGTATGGCTCTGGACATATTTTTGAAGAAGCCTACATTTTTAGTAGGCAAAACCTGCCCTTGACAAAACCGAAATGGGATAGATCCAGGGTTTGGAGGTCACCTACAGTGGATATAAAAAGTTTACACACCCCTGCTAAAACACCAGGTTTTTGTGATATAAAAAATGAGACCATAATAAATCATTTAAAAACTTTTCCCATCTTTAATGTGACCTATAACCTGTACAATTCAATTGAAAAACAAACAAATCTGTTAGGAGAGAAAATATAAAAAATAAAAAAATGTACAATAAGCTGGTTGCATAAGTGCACACCCTTAAACTAAAACTTTGTTGAAGCACCTTTTGATTTAATTACAGCATTCAGTCTTCTTGGGTACACACCTGCCATCAATTAAAGATCAGTTCAGCTGTCCTAGTAGGATTTTCCTGACATTTACTTAGTTGCCTGCTACAGCAAAAGTCATGATTCACAGAGAGCTTACAAAGCATGAAAGGGATCTCATTGTTGAAAGGTATCAGTCAGAAGAAAGGTGCAAAAAAGACAGTCATCAAAAAGTGGAGAAAATATGGGACAACAGTGATGTTGCAAAGAAATGGACGTTCCTCCAAAATTGATGAAAAGACAAGACAAAAACTGGTCAGGGAGGCTGCCAAGAGACCTACAGCAACACTGAAGGAGCTTCAGGAATTTCTGGAAAGTACTGGTTGTGTACTACATGTGACAACAATCTCCTGTATTTTCCATATGTCTGCGCTATGGGTTTGGGTTGCAAGACGAAGCCTTTTCTTACACAGAAAAAAAACATCCAGGCCAATCAGATTTTTTGTTGTGCAAAGGTAATTTAGATAGAAAAAGAACTGTATATTCTGACAGACTGAGGACTTATCCCTGTAGAGGCTGCCTAGCATGTAAACATACTTTTAGTGGCAGACACTATGTACATCAACAGTTAGATATTAACATTGAATGTAATTTTTATGTAGACTGCGCAACAAAAAAATCTGATTTATTTTAGTTTCTGCACAACCTGCCATATGTTCTACATAGGCAAAATTAATTGCACTTTAAAGGAAAGGGTACTTGAGCACCTTAGAGATATTAAAATTAAGAAGTTAGAAAATGCCATAGCAAACCATTTCATGGAAAAGGGGAACCAACACAACTTTAAATTCTTTGTTCTTGAAATTATACATGACGATATGAGGGGTGGGGATGTGAATAACATCACAGAGGCACATGAGCAAAAATGGATAATGCTTTTCAAAGCTGATAAATCACCTGGTTTTAACAGTAATGTCTCCTTGAAGCCACTTTTAATAGGTCATCCACTTAAGCACTGGTATATAAATTTATTCTGCAATTTTAATATGTTTTTAGTATATGTAAATATATGTCTTTAATTTTTAATAAATGTATAATTAAAGCACTGTGATTGGTTTGTTCCTAGTATTTAAACACATCGTGGTATTAAATTATTGTAGTCTGAAGAAACGGTCAGTTGAACCATGAAAGCGCTTACTATTAAACAATTTTATATTCATAGAAACTGTTCCAAATAGATTTTTAGGTACTTATGTATTATCACAACCACATTTTTGTGATAATAACGGTTGCTTCCCGATGTTTACATCTAAATGTTAATGGTGTCACAGTGTCAGACAATGGGTTTCCTTGCACAATGAAGGTTGTTTTGGGCAGGGTTATCATTAAAAAATTATAGTTAATCTTGCTGTTTCGGTATGCACTTTGCTGCCAGCATGTTATGTAGCTGGCAATAAAGTGCATACACGCTTCAACCGTCAGAGCTGCTGTCTTACTGTCTGCAATTGCTAACCACTTCCCCCCATATAGAAAGGCACAGCCACAGGAATAATGGTTTTACTTCACTTTTTTTTTTTTTTTAACAATTTGTTAACATATGTTCAGGTCCAAATTAAAAACCTGCTACATTCTACAAATGACAAGAAGAAGCGCTTCATCAGCCAGTAACATGTTTTCTGCACCATTCTTACTATGTGTAATCAGGAGCCCACAGTTGTCAATCAACATCAACCCTGACTTTTTATAAGCATTACTATCCCTGATCTTTCACATTGCAATGGATATTGTGCATACAGTATGTTTACATTTTTTTAAAGAAAGTATTACTTTCCAAAAAAACCTCCTTCCTGTGTGTGCATTTTCCTTGTTGGTGATGGTTCACATTTTCCATTCATCAATAAGAAAGCATGGATGGCAATTCAAGTATGTGTCTGTAATGCATGGCAAACCTGAAGAGGAATTAGGAACGTTTTGCTGTCCCGGAAGGTAGTCCACAGGTTTTTTACCAGCAATGAGGAGTCTGAACAACATTAACAACATTTTACAGTGTTTCATATGCTCGTCTGGATTCAACGAAGTGAGATTCGAAAATGTGGTTGCAATAATACATAAGTACCAATTTTTATTGAAACCCTATCTGTTGCCTGAAGCCGTGAGTGCCCGGGATTTTGTTGTTTGGAATTTTACTATTTTACTTTCCGGTCACTTTATTCTGATATTTGGAGTATTGACTCTGTGTATATAATGACAAAAATATACTTTCTCACCCAACAGGGAATCAGCACCAGTACTACACCTTATGCAAGCTTGAAATCCTTCAGACAAAGACAAAACCCTAGAGGTTCACTTTATATTTAAGTATCACTCAAGAGACAATTCAAATTATCCAGTGAAAAAAACATGTGAAATATGAGCCTAGATAAGTGATACACACACACACACACACACACACACACACACACACACACACACACACACACACACTTCTTATTTGTTAAAATACTTAAAATCTTGCATATGAAAAACATTCTTACCCTGGCATCTGCATCAACAAGCTCATCATTCACCTGGACATCTTCAGCTCTTTCACCCTAAAATGAAAGATACATATGCATTTCTTTTTATCTGTTATCTTTTATCTCCTCCTTTGTTATTTGGTTTACATATGCAACCCAATGAATTTTATCTCCCACAGCTTTGGAATTAGTTACACCTGACGTTGTCCCTTCTATGTGTAAGGTTTATCAGAAATATTAAAGAAATATTTCCAAAAAGATTTGTCTCCAATTATTTTTCTTCATTTTACATCCATTCCAAGAAGATTCTTTACCCTGTAATTTCACATCTGATGTTGAAAGCTTAGTTCACTTCCTATCAGATTATTTGTTGAAGTGGGAGTTATAAAAAAAGCAATACCCATGCCCTAATTAAAGAGTACTGAGTTCATTGCAGAGGGCATTAGTCTTAAATATTCTCTTTTGTTCAGGGGATAGGGGATCGGGAAGTAACTTTGACCACTGGGGGCTCCATATAACTTGAATTAGAAGGCAGCATGGTGAATATCTGAAATAGTATGCATCATAGATGTGCTGTCTATAGAATGCACAAATGCTGAATGCCACCACAGTGAAAAAATGAGAAACAGTACCTAAAAAGCAGTACAACTTCCCTGAGCCCCCATCCCAGAACAGACGCGCAAGACAATGATGAAAGGTCCAACAGTGTACAGACAGCCTGGATAGCAAGTGGCAAAGCTATGCTTGATAAAACTCAGGTAAACATTCATGATTTCTGTCAAAATATGTGAGCAAAATATACAAATAAACTATATACCTTAAGGAGGGCTTCTAATACTTTGCAATAATCTCCTGATGTATCAGATCTAATGGCATCTATGAGGTCACATTTATACTCTGTAAATAAACAAAATTAATTTTAGTTACGTATTCAATATGAATGCATTACAAGAAATAAAAAAGACATCTCTGCTTTTTTCCTTTAAACAAAGTTCAAGTACATTCTAAATTTTGATTATTTTAATATTTCTTGTGTAAATTTGACACAATGAAAAAACATTTAATTGCTGTATAAGTATTTAGTTTTCTGTCTTCTGAAAAGGACAACACAAGTACTTATAGGGTTTGCATCCCAATTAGTTTTAAATTCACAGTTGTATCTATTGTTAACTTTGAAGCCATTCTTCTGAAATATTAATACATCAGTCTTATCTGTAAAATCATTGTATTGTACATTATATATCAAATATCTGTTCACTCAATTTAAAAATAAAATACAGTTATACAATAAAGGATCATTACTATTCAAAAATGGGCATGTTGATTGGGCAGCCTAACTGACATGCTCATTGTAAACTGAGCATATACCAAGAAAAGGAAGTCTGCCTGCTGTATGGCTGGTCTTTCTATTGGAATATGAAAATTAACATCATCCATAAGATATACTGGCATGCTTCTTCCATACAGGAAGACGCATACTAACTTACTTTCTCCACACTGCAAAATGGAAAATTCAAACTCTTTAAAAAATCATAAAGTAATAATCTGTTCATGCAACAGTTTACAAAAGTATATAGAAAAAACCTCACAGCTTTCCTTTCCTAGAACACCCGAATAATCAGGTCCACAGCAACCACAGATGGAGCTATTAATCATCATTTAGTGACTTCAGTCCTTATTTGTTAGCCAGAAAGCACATCTTTTATTAAAAACAGTACAAGAATATGAAAAATAAAAAGTGCATATTCTGCATAAAATCTAAGCAAGTGGGGGGGGGGGTGACAGCAACCTTCTCTGAAGCTATTCCTGTATACATGGTAAGCATGCACAGTACATCATTTGGGCACCCCAGGCTAAAAGAGGCTGACAGAAGAGCACTAAATACTTTATATGCAATAGCATTATTTAGAAAAGGTAAGATTTTTTTTTCTTTAGTAATGTCATTGCATAATACCATGGTTGGCTTTGTTTAATCACTTGGGCTTCTCTCTCATGATGAAATCATGCCAAATGTGGCTAAATCTTGCATTAACCACACCCAGATAGGGATTAGTGCTAAATTATACAATGACTCTCCATTAATATTCGAAAACGGGCATGCTGATTGGCCAGCCCAACCAGCATGCCCGTTGTAAATCCCAGAATATAGCAGTGGAAAAAGGTCCAGCTACCTGGACTTCTTTCTGTTCGTATATTCCATAACTTTTTTTTTTAACAAAAAAAATATATATATATAGTCCAGACCCCGGACATACCAGAGAGGCAGCATGGAGAAAATACAAAGAAATATCAGATACGTTATTTAAAACTAAACATACGCACCTGATTTTATTTGCATTTCCTCCATTCTGTCTCTCTCTCCTACCCGTAAAGTAGCCAAAACTTTTTTTTTAATTAAAAAAAAAAGAACAAAAATGGAGCATTGGAGACTTTCTTTTCTCCATTGCTTCCTTTGCAAAGCATTGATGTACTGGGTATGAGTGGGAATGCAAGTCCCATATGCATGCGCAGCACATCAAAACAAGGCAGCAGGATACCACCGTTATATAAAGACATTATTTAAGAAAAGTAAGTATTTTTTTCTTAAATAATGTCATTATATCATAGCAATAACCAACTCCGTGGTTGTGGTATATTGAAATTTACCCACAGTTGGCTTTATTTAATCACTCAGGCTTCACCCTCATGATTAAGCCACACCAGCCAGAGGTAAATCTTCAATATACCACACCACATCATTAGTTATTGCTTAATGAAACTACATCAGTAACTATAAAAAACTGTTTGTTGTCAAACATCCCCAGGATTGAAGCTGTAATGGAGTATTGGGTTTGTCATTAGCTGATTGCTGTAAATAAAATTTTGAAAACAACATGAAAAAATATTAAATTGTGCCATCTTCTATGATGTCGAGGTGTAAAGCTCTGACTTCAACCCAAGTTACCCGAGGTTGATTAGCAGCTTATGACTGACAGACAGCAGGGCATATTCAGCCGCTCATTGTTACAGCCCTCAGAGGAGAGGCAATAATACAAATGTGAGACCTAGGGACAGGCATTACACACAAGACATGGCCTGGTTGTAGCCTTCAGTTTGAGTGTATGGAAGAATTCATTCCCATAGGGAATGAAATGGGAAACTCCATGCTGAAAAAAATGTCATGGATGCCCCCCCCCCCCACAGGGAGGGTTGTACTGTACAAAATACCCTCATTTCCAGGATGCTGTGGGTACATTAAACATCCTACTGACTACTTGAATGATAGCCCCAGCTATATAGCACTTGCCTGATCCTGGGTGAAATCATTGATTAAGAGCATGAAATGGCCATGCCCACTAGCAGGAAGGCTTAATGGTTAACAGTCATAGAGCAAAGCCACATAGAAGAATTATTAACCTGCTCATTATCCCATTTCAGATCTTCAGTCATTCTTTTTCCACTCACTAAATTAATACTGTAAAATGAGAATAAACAAAACACTACAGATGGAAATGACCAAGCTTTATGTCATAAAATGACATAACATAAAGTTTCACAAATCTCACAGGGCTGTGACATTTCATATAAAGGGACTGAAGCTCTGATAAAGAAATCATATTTTTAGTACCTACCATAAACAAACTTTTGTCAAATTTGTCATTGCTTAGAAAGTCAGACATTTACTCCTGAAAAATGATGTTGGGATATGACTCTGAAAACAACAAACTGGTCTTGAATTTTGTGTATCTTTTTTTTTATTGTTTTCGTTTTGGTATATCAATCTTTTTAAGTTTCTGAAACTAACTGATAACTTTCCCAATATACTGTGCACTTAAATGGGCTGTGCAATGCAGACTTATATTGCTTAAATGGGCTGTACAATGAACAGTTATGATACTTATAATGGGTAGTGCAATGTACACTAAAACTTATGATTGGCTGTGCAATGTGTACTTGTATTACTTATAATGGGATGTGGATTGTGCACTTATAATGGGCTAGGCAATATACACTTATATTACTTACAATGAGCTGTGCAATGCACAGTTATATTATTTAAAATGGGCTGTGCAATGTGCACTTTTATTACTTACAATGGGCTGTGCAATGTACACTTATTACTTATAATGGGATGTGGATTGTGCACTTATAATGGGCTAGGCAATATACACATATTACTTACGATGAGTTGTACAATGTGCACTTATATTACTTACAATGGGCTGTGCAATGTGCACTTATAATGCTTATAATGGGCTGTGCAATGTGCACTTATAATGCTTATAATGGGCTGTGCAATGTGCACTTATAATGCTTATAATGGGCTGTGCAATGTACACTTATAATTTTTATAATGGGATATGCAATGTATACTTATATATTTGAAGACATTGCTTCAGATATTCATGTATTGTACTTCTGGATGCCTATAAATAGGCTACTGGATTCACATGCTAAGCAGCACAGTGTAACATCATACCTTCTTAAAATCTGATATCTTTAATTTACATATAACTTAGGCCACAATTCAGAAACAAGCTAACTCAAAGCACTAAAGCTGTGGGAAAAGGGGCACTTTAACATGATTGGGAAAACTGGTGATTCAAATATGCATTAGCTGCAATGAGAAAAGACCTCATTATCAGCTAATTTGCTGTCTTAGAATTACTGGTGATTACCATATGTGACATCAAGTACTTTGATATGGTAATCACTACTGATGGCTTTTGCCTTATGTTGGCACAGGCATCTTCCCCCCTCACCCCCTACACACATCCAAATGCACACACATACACACACGCGCACACACACACACACACACACACACACACACACACACACACACACACACACACACACACACACACACACAAAATCATGGAAACATCCCTATACCTCTCAAATACCCCTACTGTCACAGAACGTCCATAAGTTTGCCTCTCAGACTGCCCTCTCACATTTCTTGGATCCTTACAATCAGTCAATAATGCCAGACTTTACAGTTTTATGCATTTATTCTTCATTTGCAGCATCTTGCTGCAAAATCTGCTGTTCTGTTAAATTTTAAGTAACTTAAAGTCATATTTAAAAAGTATCTTTACTTTCTAGTGATCAGTGATCCCCTTGTATTTTTGTCATTGCTCATTAGTCAAGGGAGAGGTTGAAAGGTATGGCCTCCCTATCACAACCGTAGACACACACACATTCACACATACACACAACCCTCCCTACCCTCATACTAACCCCTCCCCTACTGCAGATACCCAGCCAGAGACAAATTCATACTTGAACACAATCACACACTCACCTAAGCATACCTCACACATGCGGACACACACACACACTCACACACACACACACACACACACACACACACACACACACACACACACACACAAACCTACCCTCCCTACCCTCATACTAGCCCCTCCCCTACTGCAGTTACCCAGGCAGAGACAAATTCATACTTAAACACAATCACACACTCACCTAAGCATACCTCACATATGCAGGCACACACACACACACACACACACACACACACACACACACACACACACACACACACACACACTACATGTCTACTAAACTCCTCGGATGCAATCTCACACATTGAAAGTAATGCATGAATGCAAGATTTTGGCAGTGTCAAATAATGTAACTGATGGTGGTGATTTTCCAGCCAAATGATTCTATGAAAAGTTTGCCCTAAGCATTTCTGGGGGAGAGCACATGACTCATTATCATATGCCTGTCCCCAGAATGCTTCAATTACAATTGTGATAGGCAAGAGAGACAGCCCACTGTGGTGAAGCATCTTATCAAGGTAATGCAGTGCAGTAGGTTTGGCTCTAAATCAGAAATGGCTACCACCAATTGTAAAGAGGGTTTATCATTAGCAATAATGTTTCTGAATATCAGGGTTAATGCGAAACACTGTGGATGGGTGTTATCTTATGTCTTTGTTGACAGAAAAAACACAAGACATTTGAGTGATATGCTGTAGTGGAATGTGGTGTAGTTTTGATTTTCAGACCAAGCTCTTTGCATGACTAACCATCCTGGTCCTCCAGATAACTTCTTTAATTCCCTGTTCCACCTATCAGAGCACTATACATCATGCTAAAGAGGTCTCCTCCTTTGAGGTGAGGTAGAGGTACAGTTTATTTCTAACTAAGTCTTAAGCTTCAGTTTGTGAGAAACAAGAAACTGTTGCCATTTTACAATATGTAGCTGCAGAGGATTTTTTTGGATCAAACCTCTCAAGCCCATTGCACAAGAAATCTGGACAAAGCCAAAATAATGGAGGTGCAGAGGCCCAAAAATAGTGGCAGGTTTTCATTATTACTATTATAAACTTTGAATGCTGCTACAGCAAAATGATTTGAGTTAGCATGCATTTTCTGTAATATATGAAGTCTGAAACTCAAATGATTTGCCCAAAAATCACAAATTCTTTGAGGAACAGATTGAAAATATGTGGCAAAATCTGGACATTCTGCGAAAATTTGTACAGTTGAGAGCTATGTTTTTCATGCACTTAATTTTTCTGACATCTTGTGTATGGCATGAAATTCACGTTGTACTAATTCTTTCTAGACATCGCCTGCTCCGCACACATGTGCCCATCTATACTTTGTGCTGCTGTGATAGGGTTCTCGGTAAACGTTTAATTCTAGAAGCCTATGATGCCATCAGCATTTCTTAGTAGGTGTAAAATATAGAAGCATCGTCTCCACTGCAGGAGTTCTCAGCCAACCACTCACTACCTCTCTTAGTTGACTCCTCCCAGCCCTGCTGCCCTCATTGAACTTTTGTCACTGGTGCTAGAGACAGGCAACATTTCTTTTTGTTATGGATCTATGTATCTTATGTACAATTTGTTGTACTTGCTACTTTTCAACTATAGCTATTCAATGAATCAGAATGCATTGAAATAGCACTAACTGAAAATGTGAAGTTGATAATAAAGAAGGATGATGTTAACAAAAAGAGTAAAATAAATGGCATCTTTTAGGGGCAAGCCATCTACACTCTCCTGAGCGTCTGTGTCCCTAATATCTCTATACATGCTAATTCCAAGATCATGCATCATTATGAGTAAGGACAAATACTCTTACTAGAGTAAATCCCAAGGATTTGGATCCTAGCCAGAAACCAAACAAATAATAACCACCAAAAGCGAAAAGGTAGATAAGAACCAACTAGACTCTCAACAGCTTTAGGGTACTCAAGTTTAATCAGTGCTTTCATCCAATAAAATATTTCATCAGGAACAAAATTTAAACCATATAGTTACACATATATTCTACCATTAATAGTGTAATAACCAATAACCAATAACAAATGTATACCAAGTAAAACAGTTAAATAGACACAAGTTCATTTGATTGCTGATAAAATACCAGGTCTTAAAGAAACAATAAATATAAAATGTTTCCTAAAGCATGGACAACTTGCCATCTAAGATTAGTAAACTGCAATGCAATGTATTGTTATCAGGTGAATTTTTTAATACTGATTTTCAATGGTGAATTTCAATGGTTAATTTTTAATTGGCAATTGTGTCTATTTAACTGTTTTAATTGGTATGCATTTGTTATTGGTTACCACATTATTAACGGTAATATATATGTGCAAGTATACGGTTTAAATTTTCATAGGCTCATAGGTTGGTACTAGGTTATCGGCCCTAGGGCCTATACAAGCCTAGCTATAACAATTCCCTAGCTATTTTTCCCACAATATTTACTTCCCTGGACCCCTGTCTAGCAGGGCGACTGATGTGATCCCCAGGGTGAATTTCCTATCTCCCATCCAATCGTCAAAGTTCCTTTTGAAGATGGCCAATATGGCGCTCTGCTTGACATGTATGGGCAGTCTATTCCAGAGTCTGGGGAGTCTCTGGGTCAGGAACCTATTCCTCCAGCATGTTTTGTTCATTGTGATGACAAGGTTTAGATCCCTGGAGCATGTGGCTCTGAGGTATTGGGATTTCTTTAAGTGTAGCATGTCCAACAGCTCTAGGTTTGACATGGCATTGTATGTTAAGCAGAGATCGCATCAAAGTAGATGATATGCGACAGAGTATAGCTGGAGTTTTTTTAGATGGTCAGCATAGGGCATCTACTTTAGGCCTGTGATTCTTTTAGTGAGGTATTTCTGCTGCCTTTCCAGTTGTTGCAGATGTCTTGAGAGGTACATACCAAACGGGGCATTGTATTCTATAATGGGTCTAATGAGGGATGAGTACAGTGGGACAATGACCTCCTTTTTTCTGGATGAAAAACCCTTAGTGATGAGGTGTGCCACATAGAAGGATTTCTTGACTGTTGTGGTGATGTGGTTATCGAAGGTGAGACCACTGTCCACCTGTGTCCCTAAGTTTCTTATCACACTTTCGGTGTTTAGTGTACTGCCACCTATGTGGTAATTTTATTATTTTTTATTTATTTTACATTTGTTTACCGGGAAAGTTCGACTGGACATATGTCCATTTTCAGCAGAGGCCTGGGAAGAAAAGCTCCAGAAAGCAGAGTATAAATACATTAAGAACAATAGAAACATTTAGAGATAAGTATAATATGCAGTTTTCAGTAGGGACAAACATGGATAAAACATAGTAGACAACATCAAAATCATGCGGCTTCAATAATCAATAATAAATGGAGTTATGGGCTAAGAACCTTCAAGAATTTGTACACTTATTAGAGTATAAGATTGAAATGCTTAGGGAGAGTTTGCAGCAACAGTGGGTGGCGATTAGTCAGGGTTTAAGCAAGGACACTGCCAGTGCTGTTGGAAGTGTAGTTTGAGGCTTTTTTTTTGAACTGGGTAAAGGAGGATAGGTGAGTAAGTTCGGCAGGTAGCATATTTCAAGTTTTGCCTACTGAGTTGGTGAATAGTGAGTCCCCAGCCACATTTATGCTCTTAGTTGTTTGTACCAGCAGTTTGTCAGCAGAGCATAGTGTTCTCAGGTTGCTGTATGGTTTGATGATCTTATTTAGTGCTGGTGTTTTTTTGGGTTGATATAGTATTTTGTGGGTTATTATAAGTTGGTTGTATCGGAGAAGACTGGGCCACTCTAGCCATCCTAGTTGAGTTAGGTTGATACAATGGTGGGTCCTAGAGGTAGCACCTGTAGCAAATCTAGCAACATGGTTGTAACAACTAGCAAGTTTGGTAAGGGTGGCTTGGTTCAGGTTAGTGAAGAGGGGGGGGGGCATAGAAGAGGGTAGATAGTAGGTGGGACTGAGCAATAGTGGTTCTTGCAAAAGGAGTGAGGAAGGGTTTGATCCTGTATAGGGAGCCCAGTTTTTTGTTGACTGATTTGATGGCTTGATTGACATGGATATCATATTTTAGGGCGTTATCGACTGTGACGCCCAGGAGTTTTGCATGAGTATCTGGGGATATGATTGTGTCATTCTTGGTACTTATAGTAAAGAATGGGGAGGAGGATTTGCAGGTGGGGGAAACGATGAGCAGTTTAGTTTTGTTGGGGTTTAATAGAAGCTGATGGTTTGCAAACTATTTTTCTACATCATTGAAAGTATTCTGGGTTAGGGTTATAAGCTCAGTTGAGGAGGAGGTGGTAATTATTAAAGTAGAGTTGTCCGCTTATTGGATGCAGGTGGCCTTGGGAGTGATGGTGGGTAGGTCATTGCTAAAGACTGAGAAGAGTAGTTGTCCTAGTATGGAGCCTTGGGGACTCCTAGAGTAATGGGTGGATGTGTGGATAGGGTATTCTGCCATAAGATTGCTTGCTGTCTATCAGACAGGTAAGATTGGAACCATTTAATGGAGCTACTATTCAGTGACAGTTCTTTCAGGGTGCGGAGAATCAGTTGATGATTGACCATATCAAAGGCCTTAGAGAGATCTAGGAAGAGATCTGAGGTAAGTTTGTTATTGTTTTGATTGGTGTTGATAGAGTTAGAGAAGGGTAGGAGGGCTGATGTGGTGCTGTGGTGTGGCCTAAAACCATGTGGAGAGTTGGCCAGTAATTTATTTTGGGTGAGATAGTGCATTAATTGGTTGTGGACACACTTTTCCATAATTTTGGCCAGTGGTGATAGTATAGCTATTGGTCGGAAGTTTGAGAGGTCTAAAGAATTCCCTCCTTTATGAAGGGGAATGACATGGGAAACCTTCCAGAGAGAGAGGATAGTGGCTTCAGTCAAGGTGCAGTTTATTATGATCAAGACAGGGTATGCAATGGCATCTGCTCCTTTTTGTAAATATTCTGGTGGGAGGAAACAGCTGCCAGAGTAGTGGGCTTTAGTTTGTTAATTAGAGGTCGGATGGTCGATGTAGATACAGGCTGGAAGGCAAAAGGGAATGGTGAAGTGGTTGTGGAGGAATTTTGAAAGGAGCTGGTGGGGGATAGTTGGCTAGCTAGTGATTGAATGGTTTTGGTAAAAAAGTTGTTAATGATGTTAGCAGTTTCCTCTGGAGTTTTAAGGTTGCAAGTTGAGGGGGTGGGTGTGGAGGTTTGGCCAGGGTGGAGCAGTTTCTTTATGCCTGCCCAAAATTTTTGAGGTTTGTTCTGGTGTTTTTGCTGAAGGTGTTGATAGAAGGTTTTTTGTCTAACAATGTGGCTTTCTTGGTATCATTCCTTAGTTGCAGGAATTTAATATGGTCAAGTGGGTCTTTGGAGGTGCGCCAATTGTCCCATGTGTATTTCTTGCTATGATTTTGGTTTTGTTTACTTTAGATAGCCAGGGGGCAATCTTAGTTTTGGCTCTGAGGGTGCGGATAAGAGCATGGGAATCTAGAATGAAGAGGAATTTAGAATTAAAATAGTCTACAGCATCATCTAGTGGAAGTTCTTTTATGGCCCATTTGCATGGTCTGAGTTCATTCTGAAAACAGTGGAGTTAAAGTTCTTGTTGTTTCTGATAGATTTATAAAGAACTTGGTGGTGGGTATCTACTTTATGCTTAATGATGTTGGCGAGTAGGTGGTCACTTATATCATCTGGGAGGGTACTCGTGTTATACAGGTCTGGGTGATTGTTGATAAGAATACAGTCCAAGATGCTGCCTTTGTAGGTGGATTTATTTATTCTGGTGGGTGAGGATACAAGTTGAGTATAGCCATGAAGGTTTATATGAGTGGTGGGAGATTCAGAGGAACAATTGTTCCCGTCAATATTAATGTCTCCTAACACCATAGTTTCATGGGGATATGTGTTGGAAATGTTTCTTTCCCAAAGGGGATAACCATACATTGGCATTGAGCTTGAGCCCATGGCTCTGGCACCAAACATCTGTTTCTGTAAGGCCCTTTTGTAGAATATCCACATCATTTGGGGCTTCAATAATGCCTCCCAGTTTGCAGTCATCTGCGAACTTTGTTAGCCAGAGTCCCTTAGTGTTGGCCTGTACTTCAGAGAAGTAGATGCCAAGCAAGAACGGTCCCAAGACTGAACCCTGAGGTACTCCACTTGTCACTTGTCTGGAGCTGGATTTGGAGTCAGCTATTTTACAGTGTCGGTTCTGTCAGTAAGCCAGTTAGCAACCCATTGAGTGATGTAGGGATTAATTCCCAGTTTAGTAAGTTTATCTATGATTTCAGAGTGGGGGATAGTGTTGAAGGCCTTGGCGAGGTCCAGATAGGCTGTGTGGATGGACCCCCTTACCCTCATCCACAGCTCTGGAGACTGATTTGAAGAAGTCAATCAGGTTCAGGAGATGAGATTGGACCTTCACAAACCCAAACTGGGTGGGGTCCAGTGTTTGAAGATTGCCAATGTCTTTGTTTATAAGTTCCATGATAATACATTCCATGGCCTTGCAGATCAGGCTCATCAGACTGATGGGGCAGTAGTTCCCAGGATGCAAGGTGGATCCCCCCTTGTGGAGTGGGATAACTGTAGCTGTGCACCACTCAGTGGACATGAAGCCTGAGGTGAGGCTATGATTAAACATGACACTTAGGTGAGGTGCCAGTTCATTTTGTAGTTCATGTAGTACACAGCCTGGGATGTCGTCTGGTCTCATGGATGCTGTATTCTTAGCTTTGGAGAGTGCGTTTTTTACCTGTGTGGCCATTATTACCAGAATTTGGCAATCTTTCAGTATTGAGATGGGCCCTTTAGAGGATGAGAGGGGGGTGAACTTGGCACTGAATTGATCTACCAGGATATTGGCAATATCCTTGGCATCAGTATATTTAATGCCATTCTGTTGCAGCTCAGAGCAGATCTGAGCATTGCCATTTAGATTCTTGACATAGCTATAGAATGCCTTGTGGTTGTCTTTGGAATCTTTGGCAATTTTATTTTCGTAACTAGCTTTGGAGGATTTTATGAGGGATTTCAGCTTCTTACTGAGGCTAGTAAGGGACTTTTTTGCATCCTGGGATTTTCCTCTTTTCTGCAACAGTTTCTTCCTTTTGTTGTAAAGTTTGTTTATGGCAACAGACCACCAGATTGGCTTCCTTTTTTTGAAGGAGAGCTTCTTGGTTCTATTTGGGATGGCACAATTCATGCACGAGTGGATGTGCTCGTACAGTGCCTTAGTATAGGATTCAGCAGTTGAACTTTCAGTTCCCGTCTGCATGGGTGTCATAAAGTTTGTCACTTCTGACTTGAGTAGCATGAAGTTGGCTTTGGAGAAGTTTTTTACAGAGGTTTCTTTACTGGGGAGTTGGTGAGGGATGTGGATGTCAAGAGTGATTAGCTTATGGTCAGACCTGACCAACAAGGGGGTGACCATAAGTGTGGAGCATCAATTTCCCATGTTGGTAATGACCAGGTATAGGATATTGGAGCCCCTGGTGGGACTATGGATTAGTTGATCCAGGGCACTGGAATTTATGAATTCCAAGAACCGTTGGCAAAAGTGTTGGTACATGAGTAGTTTTCCCAATTAATGGCAGGGTAGTTGAAATCACCCAGTATTAGAGTGTTTGGTTGTATCTTAATGTTTTCCAGTATGTTTAGAAAGGTGTAGTGAGAATCTTGGGGCATGGTGGGGGATCTGTAGCAAGCTACAATTTGTATTGCAGTCTTACCTAGTCTTAGTTGCACCTGGAGAATTTCAGACACATTGTGTTGGGCAACTAGCCTGGTGGCATGAATATCCTTGGTGAATATGGACACTTCTCCACATTTAGTGTTTTGGTCCTGGTAAAGTGGCCAAAACGTGTGGTAAGAGTTGTAGCTTGGTATTGCAGGCGTGCTCTTTGGAGCCTTGAACCAGGTCTCAGTTATTGCACAGATATTGATGTTCACCATTTTTTGGAGAGGTTCGAGAGAGTGCATTTTGAGGTTTAGACTTCTAGCATTGAGTAGTATTACCATCCGATTTTGCATGCTTGTACCTGCTACGGTGGTGGTTTTGTCCTTTGAACTTTGCCTAAAAAAGGCACTATAGGGGTGGTAAGAGCCTTAGCCAGTAACCTGTTTATGATGAAGTCCTTTATTGGACAAAAGTGTTGATTAAACTTGAGTACGCTAACGCTATTGCAAGTCTAGCTAATTCTTATCTAATCTTTTTGCTCTGGTGGTTATTATTGTTTAGAAATGATCATATCCCCACTGCCTTTGAAATCTCATAGGCATTATCAGATGTTTTTTGAATACACATGCAATCAATTAAAATAACTGAGTATTCCTGTTTGTGTTAACTATGACTTACGTCCCACAACAATCTATACTATCTCCAGTTCTAGCCTGTCTACAAATTAACAGTCTTCACACACATCTCCTCATCCTACCAGATGTAATGTACCCAGATGAAAAGGTCATGTATAAATCTGGCCCTTCCTCCTCCAACTTTACAGATCTCTTGCAAACAGTCATCTCAAACCTCAGTCAAAGACTCATTCACCACAAACTCCTAGATAAAAAAAAATTAAAACAATGCTGTTCAGCACATCACAAAAATTCAGAAAGAATCCCCTTCCATCTGGCATATAACGCTTGAAAACATAGAAGTTCTAAAAAACTTCTTCAGATTCCTGCAAGGGAGATTAAACCCCTTACTCAACTTTCAGCTTCTAATTCAAATAACCAAATCCAAAATCAACAAACTTTTCCTCTGGTCCAAAAAAATCTCACAGTTCCTATTGCTAACCCCCCACCCCCAAGTAGGTTAGCTGTAGGCAAAGGAAGTCTCCTTTCACAACTGGAATACACTTTTCTTCATTTCTTTCCGCTTCAAAAAACTATCACTTTTACAAGCCATCTTAAATTCATTACCATCTTCCCCAGATAAGAATACCACTTATCCACCCTGGAAAAAGGTGAATGGCTTCCCATAACAAAAGAATCACCCTCCTTCTTGGCTCTATGATTTTTAAACTCATTAATTTGGAGTTCTCCTTCCTTCCTTCCTTGTCTACAGACTATATGACAAGCAGCCTATATACAACCTCATATTCCCCCTCCACCTTCACCCCCAACCTTATAGCACTGCACAATAAACTAAAGCTAAATGAACAGCCCATTTCCATTATAGCTAGCAGAGTCTGAGAATTCATTCCATAGCACATAACATACAATCTCTCCTTCCCCAAATTGAAGATGGAACTTAAAACATACCTGCTTAAGCTAGACAAATGTATAGGCTTTATCAAAGGCAATATCAGATAAATACTTTTATCTTCTTATTGTATTAGGGAACGCATGTTTTTTTTATATTTACTGTTGCTATGGCTGTGCATCTTTGTTTTGGTTAATTGCCACCAGGAATTTATCGTGTGATAATAACCAAATTACTAAGGTCTTATTTTATCTCTTAGATCTGACTCATCTTAAATGTATTCACTTGCAATCATATGTTTATCATCTTCTGTTTCTGTGTAAATTTGTACCCTGGGCCCTGGCTGAGTCTAAAAAGAACCATGTAGATCAGTGTTTTACTGCAGTTAAATGCATAAAAAATAAATAAGAGAACTGTAAATAAATAGGGAAGGGGTAGAGTACTTACACAACAAACAACATCTTTAATAAATAGTAAAACAAATCTCATAAGAGCTAGAGAAACACAAAAGATGATCTGACATTCTGGAAATATAAGAAGTATTTAAAAAATACTCTCTACCTTAATGGTTGAAGGTGTAAACATGAATTTCTGGCAGTCTTTATTAACATGAATGACCATGACCAGCCATGCTAATTTATTTGAATCGCTCAGCTGCATAAATGCCTTTCCACAGGTAGATCCCGAGCAGAGGTAACACATGGCTAATTAACATATGCCTCTCCCCGGAATGTCTCATTAGCATTTAGTATGGTGATACACGGCTTCGTACTACAGCACCATGATGAGTGTGAAGGCTGCCAGTTAGAAAGATAGAAGTTAGCCAGATAGAAATTTATAGATAATTCTGTCATTTGTAAATATTAATGTAAGCCACAGGCTTGTTGTCTTAAATGGAAAAAATAGTGTTACATGTGAAACTGGAAAATAATGTAACAACAGTGCACTCTACTGACCAAGTAATGCATGTTGTGACCCTTTGATGTAAACATGGCTCCGGACAGTCTAGATGAAGGAGTTCTTGCTATTGCTTTAAGGCCAGAGTTAATGGCCAGAATTTGCATGCATAAATGTCCTTAATGGCTTTGCTTCCTGACCTTGTGTGAGCTTACTAAAGAATGGAGCCGGTTAGCCTGGGTACCCTGGGAAAGTGTGAAGAGTGATGTAATGTGAACCAGGAATGTGATTTTAGAAACAGAGAGAATCAGAGAGCATTAAACATTTCTGTCTTGACCATCCAACTCACAGCACTGTCTTGCTCTATATGTAAGTTTATCTTAGATTTCTGTTTTCTCTTAGAAGTAGCTAGAAACTAGAAATATTAGACTAAGTGTTTTTCTGTGATGTCAGAACTGTACTCCTGAATTATTTTAAGTATTTCTCTGTGATCTCTGAACTCTTGACTAGCACTGTGTAGTAAAAAGTATTGTCTGGTGTTTTTAATTATTTATTATTAAATATTTTTAAACCCTTTCAACTGTGACTGTTTTTCTAGAGATAATTTAAACACTTTAGAGTACTTGCATGCCTTTGGTTAAATTGTACAAAGCCACTCTAATAGCTTTAGCCCTGGGCTATACTACCAATTGGATAATAATATTGCACAGTAATACTTGGACATCCTTTTAAGGGCCTTTGAGTAGCTGATAAATATTAGTGGGTGGTGGCAGCTGGTACTACAGTATAGTCTGGGAGAAAGGGGCACAGCTGGAGAACCTGTGCCAGCCTTCCCCAGGAGTGTCTGTGTGGTTGTATAGGTTCATAGGTAGGTAATAGGCTATCAGCCCTGGGGCCTATACAAGCCCAGCCAAAAAGGTACCCTGGATTCTGCCACCCAAGAAAATAATTTTCCTGTGCCACTGTCGAGCAGAGCCATGGAGGTGATCCCCGGGGTGAATTTCCTATTTCCCATCCAATCATCAAGATTTTTCTTGAAGAGTGCTAATGAGGAGCTTTGTTTGATATAGATAGGTAGTTTATTCCAGAGTATGGGAAGTCTCTGGGACAGGAATCTATCCCTCCGGCATGTTCTGTTTATTGTGGTGACAAGGTTTAGGTCCCCAGAGCGTGTAGCTCAGAGGGATTGGGATTTCTTTAAGTGGAGCATGTCCAACAGCTCTGGGTTTGACATAGCTTTGTATGTTAGGCAGAGATCACCTCTGAGTAGGCGATATGCGATGGAGTAAAACTGGAGTTTTTTGAGACGGTCTGTGTAGGGCATCTGTTTGAAGCCAGTAATCCTCTTTGTGAGGTATTTCTGCGGCCTTTCCAGTTGTTGTAGATGTCTTGTGAGGTAAATACCAAAAGGAGCATTGTAGTCTATAATGGGTCTAATGAGTGATGAGTAGAGGGGAACAATGACCTATTTTTTTCTGGATGAGAAACCTTTTGTGATGAGGTGCGCCACGTAGAAGGATTTCCTGACTACTGGGGCAATGTGATTATCAAAGGAGAGACTACTGTCCGCCTGTGTCCCAAGGTCTCTTATCACATTTTCAATGTTAAGTATACTACTGCCTATGTTGTAGTTCATGGGTACAGAGTTTTTACCAAAGGGGATGACAATGCACTTTTTGGCATTGAGCTTGAGGCCATGGCTTTGACACCAGGCATCTGTCTCAGTGAGGCCCTTTTGTAGGATGTCCACATCATTAGGAGTTTCGATTATGGCTCCTAGTTTGCAGTCATCTGCGAACTTCATTAGCCAAAGACCTTCTGTGTTAGCCTGTACTTCAGAGAAGAAGATACCAAACAGGAGAGGACCCAGGACTGAACCCTGTGTTACTCCACTTGTCACTGGTCTGAAGTTGGATTTGGATTCTGCTACTTTCACAGTGTGGGTTCTGTCAGTGAGCCAGTTGGCAACCCATCTTGTGACATAGGGATTTATACCTAGTTTAGTGAGTTTATCTATAATACCAGAGTGGGGGATGGTGTCGAAAGCCTTGGTAAGATCTAGATAGGCTGTGTGAACCACCTTACCCTTGTCTACGGCTTTGGTGACTGCTTCAAAGAAGTCTATCAGGTTTAGGAGACATGATCTACCTTTTACAAACCTGAACTCGGTGGGATCCAGAGTTTGGAGATTATGAATGTCTTTGTTTATACGTTCCATGATGATATGTTCCATGGCCTTGCAGACCAGGCTCATCAGGCTAATGGGGCGGTAGTTCCCAGGGTACGTGGTGGCTCCCCCCTTGTGGAGTGGAATAACCATTGCTGTGTGCCATTCAGCGGGCACAAAGCTTGAGGTGAGGCTATGATTGAACATGGTACTTAGGTGGGGTGCCAGTTCATTCTGTAGTTCATGTAGAACACAGCCTGGGATGCTGTCTGGTCCCATGGATGCTGTGTTCTTGGCTTTGGAAAGTGTGGTTTTTACCTGTGCAGCCATGATTACAGGAACTTTGCATTCTTCCAGTATAGAGACGAGCTCTTTAGGGGGTGAGAGGGGGGTAAAGTTAGCACTGAAACTATCTGCCAGGATGTTGACAATATCAGTTGGGTCTGTATATTTAGTGCCACTGTGCTGTAACTCAGAGCAGATCTGAGTGTTGCCATTGAGATTCTTGACATAGCTATAGAATGCTTTGTGGATGTCTTTAGAATCAGTGGTGATTTTGTTTTCGTAACTAGCTTTGGAGGATTTTATCAGGGATCACAGCTTCTTACTGAGGCTGACCAGGGAGCTCCTCCACTCATGGAATTTTACTCTCTTTTGCAAGAGTTTCTTCCTTCTGTTGTACAGTTTGTTTATGGCACGGGATCACCAGATTGGCTTCCTTTTTTTGGAGGATAGCGTCTTGGTTCTGTTTTGGATAGCACGATCCATGCACTCGTGTAAGTGCTTATAAAGTGCAATTGTGTAGGATTCAGTAGTCGTAACTGTATTGTCCATCTGCATGGGTGTCATGAAGTTCGCCACTTCTATCTTAAGAAGCATGAAGTTGGCTTTGGAGAAAATTTTTACCATGGTTTCCTTAATGGGGGGTGGAGGCAGGATGTGGATATCTAGGGTAATTAGCTTATGGTCGGATCGGACCAATGAGGTGTTGACTTCAGGTGTGGAACACCGGTCACTCATATTGGTAATGACTAGATCTAGGATATTGTTGCCCTTGGTGTGGGTGTGGATAAGTTGATCCAGGGCATTGGAGTTTATGAATTCCATAAAGCGTTGAGCGAAGGAGTTGGTACATGAGTAGTTTTCCCAGTTAATAGTGGGGTAGTTGAAATCTCCCATTATTAGGGTGTTTGCTTGAACCCTAATATTTTCCAGTACATCAAGAAAAGAGGAGTGGGAATCCTGGGGCATGGTGGGTGATCTGTAGCAAGCTACAATTTGGATTGCAGTTTTGCCCAGAGTTAGTTGCACTTGGATAACATCGCCTGCATTATGCTGAGCAACTAGCCTGGAGGTGTGGATATCCTTAATGAATATGGACACACCTCCACCTTTGGTGTTCCAGTCCAGGTTACATGGCCAAAAAGTGTGGTATGAGTTTTAACCTGGTAGTGCAGGGGTGCTCTCTGGAGCCTTGAACCAGGTCTCAGTCACTGCACAGATATTGATGTTCTCCATTTTAAGGAGTGCCTTGAGTGAGTAAACTCTTCTCAAAGTGTGTGTGTGTGTGTGTGTGTGTGTGTGTGTGTGTGTGTGTGTGTGTGTGTGTGTGTGTGTGTGTGTGTGTGTGTGTGCGTGTGTGTGCGTGTGTGTGTGTGTGTATGTGTGTGTGTGAGCTACTTGGGCAGGGACACAAAGCACTGACTGGATAGAGAGGGTGCTGGAGGTTTTAGCTTGCCCACTAAGCTGAGAGCTGGACCCTATAGCTGTGCCAGTGGGGAGTCTTATTGGGGACTTGGAGAGCAAGGGAGTGACCAGCCCCAGACTGACTGGGAAATTGCACCTTACTGTGTGTATTTGTTATCCTTTCTTCCTATATGAGATGCCCCTCTCTGGTGTTAGTGGTGAGGATTGAGGGTCCTTGATTGCTGGGCCAGGACACGGGCATCACAATAAGATTGCTCTAAATTCCAAAAGTTTATTGCAAGGTGTACACATCATGTACATCTCATGGTAAATTTTCTGAATTCCCCTTTTTATTACACTGCACCTACGAGAAAGCAGTAAAGTTGTGCAGTCAACAGACACATTTAAGGACTACATTTATTACTAAGTGTATAGCAGGTGGTATAGAGTGGCAGCAAATGAGATGTGAAAACATACCTGCTGACTGCAATGCACTGTAATAATCATTTCTGTATACTCCTGTTTGTTGGATACAGTTTTCTTTTCTTCTGATATTAAAATATACTTGGGAAATGGAATTAATAGTTTACTGCATTATAAGCAAACATGTTACACATAATAAAAGTTCAGTTAGATTAGCAAAATTATTCCAGCAAATATTAAAATAATAAATACTAGCCAACATTGTTCCACATCCACTCTCTTTGCCTTCAAACTGAGAAGAAAAAAAAACACTTACTCATACTTACTATACACAATGCCAGGTTACTAATGTATGCTCAACTGTAAAAGAACTGTCAGTACTATTATATCCTGTCAATGCTTATTAACCTACTGTAAGTGGTTTCAACTGAAATGAGCTACTGTATGACTATAGTACTATTATATCCTGTCAATGCTTAATAACATATTGTAAGTAGCTTCAACTGAAATTAACTCCAGTATGACTCGTGTATTATGTGAATGTGTATGACTTATCCTGTGAATGTGTATCTATTGTATTGTACTATTAATGGAGCTTTTCTCCCTGGGCCTCCGCCGAAAATGGACCTGTGTCCAGTTGGACCTTCCCGGTAAACAAATGTAAAATAAAAATGAAAATAAAAAAATAAATAAAAAATTGTTGCCACAAAAGGATAAAACCCTTTGTTCAACCCAGGCAAACAAAAAAAAAATAAAAATATGAATGCAGATAACTAAGATACAAATAACATTACCTTCTTTGAATGCCTTCTTCAACGCACAAATCTGATCATTATTCCTTGATACAAGAATTTCTGTAAGACAGGCCTCATCAGTGCCAAGACCCTTTAAAAGCACAAAATAATTATTTGCAAAAGCATCTAGAACAGATTGGAATGATTACATCTCATATAAATTAACATACACATACCTCTCAACTGTACAGATTTTCGCAGATGGTACAGATTTTGGCTCATATCTTTGTCCAGTTTTCATAAAATTGTGGTTTTCTGGCAAATTATTGGCAAATCATTAAAGACTGAAGTTAGAAAATAATGGCAGACATTTGAGTTTCAGACTTCATACCCTTCAGAAAATTCATACTAGTGAAATACCTGTCATTCTATCTACTTTCAAAGTTTGTAAGAGCAATATTTAAAAATTGTCCCAATTTTTGGGCCTTTGTCTCACTTTTATATATGGCTTTGTCCGGATTTGTTACTCTAAGAGGTTGAGAGGTATGACATAGATTTTTTCAAATACAACTGTGGATTACAGGTGAATAAGAAACTTGGGTTTACCTTGATTGGTTTTAGTATAAGGCCATATCTTTCACTCTCTTCAAACAAGAAATCTGGACAAAGCCACAAATAAAAGTGGTACAACAGTCCAAAAATAGGGACAATTTTTAGATATTGCTCTTACAAACTTAGAAAGTTTATAGAATAGCAGGTTTTGCATTAGCATGAATTTTCTGAAGGGTATGAAGTCTGAAACTCAAATGTCTGTCATTATTTTCTAACTTCGGTCTTTAATGGTTTACCACGAATTTGCCAGAAAACCACAATTTTATGAAAACAGACCAAAAATACGAGGCAAAAATCTGTACAGTTGAGAAGTATAAGGTAAGTATCTAAGCAGGATGACAATGAAAACAAGTTTTTGTTAACAGAATGTGCCTGAAACCCAGTATTATACAAATATCACAGCTCATACTTTTGGTGTGATGGGGATCATCTTGTGTATAACAGGTTATTATTTATTGACTGTTACAGAGTTCATCTGGTACGTTCTGACTAGTAGTAATATTATAGTGAATAGGTAATCTAATCACGGGTGGAGAAGACAGCAAAGCTTTTGATTTAGTGTGATGTGCAGAGCTGATAAGTTATACAAGTTAAAAGTGTTTAAAATAAACCATTGATAACCACAATGAGAGAAATAGTTTATGATGAAATATTCAAGTTTCATGTAGAAGGCTTCAAAATTAAAGCCACCAGTGTTATACTTACAGTGTTTAACAATGTGCAGTGCTAAACTGAAATAAAGTCAATTCAGCAAGTAATGTTGCACACTGATGTAGGCTGTAGACTATCACTGAAAGCAGTTGTGGTTGAATAACATAAATAACTGAATGTGATCTCTGGCATTCATCTGTGCTACAGTATTTCACCATGTAATTTAAAAATAAATTATGTTAGAATAACTTGTTTTGTAATTAAAAAAAAAGAGGAATGATCAGTATGTCCCTTAGAATTCTTGGCTGCAATGCCTGTGGGGATAAAGGCCTATCTACAGCTTAAGTGACCTGAATGTCTGGGGAACTTGAGAGCGCAGGCAAGGGGGGGGTGGTATGCTTACACAGAAAGAATAAGGGAATTCTGGGCTTCTTTTTTGTGGATCTCCAGCAAAGACTTGAGTTCAGAGAAAAGATGCCAGGGCTGAAGTGGGCAGGTGGAGAGGGCAGACATGGATGCCATATTGTCCTGAGAGCAGTGCATGCACTCAGCCCTGCCCAGTTTAATGGTATAGTTAGCAGGCAGGAGAGGGACATAAAGCTAAAGAAAACTGTGGAAATCTCAAGAATGACTGCACCACACCTGGTTACTTGGCTCTCACCTCCTAGTCATGAGTAAAAGAAAATGTTGAAGTTAACTCCCTCAGACCTGAAATAATGAGTGCAGTTGAGTCAATACAGCAGTGGGAAGGGAGGTTTTAATGGTTGCAGTGGCTCAAGCCAAAAAAATAAAATCCTCCTCTGCAACAGATCACAGCCACATATCATGTCTGATTAAATATAGACACAGACTAATAGACTAAGCACAAACATCTTACAGCCACTTTGCATGAGAAGCTATATCTCTCCAATAAATGTACCAGTTTTTTTTAAATTTCATAGTACTGTCAATAGGTTTGATGTGGTTTGCGCTGCTCACTCCTCCTATATTATGACTAGTCCATTCTTTGTCAGCCTGTCTTATTGCTGTCTATTGCATTAAAAAAAGTCTTTATAACTCCAAAAACTACAACTATTGTGTTTAAGGAGTTCACAGAGTTCCTATATAATCAGTTACAGGAACTGTTTACTGTATGTGAACATAGAGCTCTCATGCCACACATCCTTTAGGATATACCAGAATAAGTCCTCCTGTCAGCTTAAGCCACAGATGCTATCATTTAAAATTGTGGAAGAAAGACCTGTATCATGTCCATGACAGCATCTAGGTCTGTATGTTCACTCTTAGCTGAAAGGTAATATATTCTGCGGAAGAATTATCATTACCCCAAAGTGTACAATGCTACAGCCGAAAGACTACAAAATATAATTAGTAATGAAATAGTTTGCATGTAGTTTTTATCATATGTGTCCCCAAGCCTTTAGAAAATGAGTCTGTTATCTCAGAATTTAAATCATGACCCATCACTGTCCAGGAGTGTTAAATGTCACACCTCAGAAACAACATCACTCCACCCATATTAGTTAAAGTACCTTTCCTGCTTACGTTTGCTTCTGGACATATTCTATCTGCCTGCAGTAAAGAATTCCCTGTGCATCTCATTGTCATTTGGTGACTTAAATAAGCCAGTACCACTGAATTAGTTACAAACACTAATAAAAGTACTGCTGATACCAAAAGCTCCAAGAACCACCAGGACGACCCAAGTTTTTAGCATAATCAAATTTAATAGACACTTCCGTCAGAAAATACATAATCAAAAACTATATGCTACAATTAAATAACTCTTTTTAAAAAAGTTTAAAAATCCATTGACCAATCATGCAAAAACTTTAAACAATGATTAAAATCTGGTGGCCCCCTGCCATTAATAAACTCTACAACAGAAGGAAGAAACTGTTGCAGAAAAAGGTAAAGTCCCATGACTGGAAAAACTCCCTTATTAGCCTCAAAAAAAGTTGAGATGAGATCCCTCATCAAAACCTCTAAAGCCAGCAATGAATGCAGAATTGTGGCAGACACTAAAACAGCCACAAAGCCTTCTATAGTTATATCAAGAACCTCCACGGCAATACCCAGATTTGCTTTGGGTTACTGCACAATGGTACCTCCTATACTGAGCCAAAAAATATTGCCAACATACTGGATGACAGATTCATTGCCAACTTTACCCATCCCTCCCCGCAAAGGACCAATCATAATACCGGAAGAATGCCAAGCACCCAGCATTACTGCAGCACAGGCTAAAGCTGCATTGTCCAAGGCCAAGAATGCAGCTTCCATGGGACCCAATAATATCCCTGGCTGTGTTCTACATGAACTACAAAATGAACTGGCACCACATCTGTGTGCCCTGTTCAGTTACATCCTCATCTCAGGCTTTGTCCCTACTGAATGGTGCACAGCTACAGTTATACCTCTTCATAAAAGGGGGAGCAACTACAGACCCTGGGAATTATCACCCCATTAGCCTGGCAAGTCTGATATGTAAAGCTATGGAGTACATCGTCATGGACCTCAATAACAAAGATATAGGAAATCTCCAAACTCTGGACCCCACGCAGTTTGGCTTTGTGAAAGGGAGATCATGCCTGCTCAATCTGGTTGACTTCTTTGAGTCAGTCACCAGGACTGTGGATGAAGGTAAGGCAGTGCATACAGCCTACCTCAATCTGGCCAAGGCCTTTGATACCATTCCTCACTTAGGAATTATTGATAAACTCACCAAACTAAGCATCATCCCCTATATCACTAGGTGGGTTCCAAACTGGCTTACAGATAGAACACACAGTGTGAAAATAGCCAACTCCAAGTCAGACTGCCAAACAGTCACGAGTGGAGTCCCACAGGGATCGGTTCTGGGTCCTCTCCTGTTTGGCATCTACTTCTCAAAAATCCAGGCCAACAAAAAGAGACTCTGGCTGACCAGGTTCGCAGATGGATGCAAGCTGAGAGTCATTATTAACTCCCCAAATGATGCAGACATCCTATAGTAAGGCCTCACTGAGACCAATGACCGGTGTCAAAACCATGGCCTTAAGCTTAATGCCAAAAAGTGCGTCACCATCCTTTTTGGTAAAAACTCAGTTCCCACTAATTACCATATCAATGGGAGCCCACTGAACACTGAAGGTATTATAAGAGATCTGGGGATGCAGGTTGGCAGCAACCTCTCGTTTCACCACCACATTGCCACTGTGGTCAGAAAGTCTTTCTGTGTGGCACATCTCATTACCAAGGGTTTTGCATCCAGGAAGAAAGAGGTGATCATCTTTCTCTACTCTTCCCTCATTAGACCAATCATTGAGTTTAATGCCCCATTTGGCATGTACCTCACCAAAAACTGCAACAGCTGGAGAGGCCACAGAAGTACCACACGAAGAGGATCCTAGGCATTAAACACATGTCCTATACAGACAGACTCCAAAGACTCCAGCTATTCTCTTCTCATATCGCCTAATTAGAGGCGATCTCTGCTTGACTTACAAGGCCATGTCTGACCCAGCTACATCTAAAGAAATCACAGTCCCTCTGCACCACAAACTCCAGAGACCTCAGCCTCATTACCACAATCAACAGAACATGCTGGAGGGACAGGTTCCTCATGCAGAGACTGCCCCTGCTATGGAATAAACTTCCCATGCATGTCAAGCAGAGCACCTCGCTGTCCCTCTTCAAGAGAAATCTTGATGAGTGGATGGGTAATAGAAGTTCACCCTGGAGATCTCTCCAGTGGTTCTACTTGATAGAGGTGCTGGAAACTAACATTGGGCAGCACGATGCCAGGGCACTTCTAAGGGCTAGGCTTGTAAAGACTCCTGGGCCATTAGCCTACTACACACCTATGAACCTACTAGCCTATAAAACAATTAAAAAACAATTTAAATGTAACCCTTCAAGAAATAGTCAGCTTTTTGTCTCTCAAAAAAACACTTTATATTAATGGTCTTATTAATCCAGGGGGTTTATCAGCTACCAACCTAACCTGCCACTGGGTTTCTCTTTTCTCAACTTGGTTCTTATAATTACCATCCCTTAAATCCCAGGTGACAGATTGAAAACTAAAAATAGAAATTTCTTACAAGTTGCACATACAGAGAAATGCCTGAAGAAGGCTTTGTTACTATCTTTAATTTTTATAGTGTACATGTGCTCCTTGATCCTCTTACACAAACTTCTTGTAGGCATGCCTGCATAAAAACTGGCACAGTTGGAGCACATGGCAATATAAACAACACCCTTAGTGTAACAAGAATATCTACCTGTGACACCAATGGTGCATGCTAAATGCTGCAAATCTGTATGAAGCCCTTCATAGATGCATAGATGTACCTACAACCAATGCATCCATTACATTTATAGGTGCCTGTGGTTTTGTTAGTAAAAGGTGAGAGAATTTTAGTGTTATCTTTTTCCAGGGTCTATATCACGTTATCAAAAACCCGTATCATCGAACACCAGAAGACTGACACGTATAGCGCGAACTACGGTAACGGCGAACGTACAAAACTGCGAAATGTGAAATGCTGAAGTGTCATGGTTGGTCTGTCTGCAGTATATCTCTGTAAGGTAAGTGTGCGATAGTTACAGACCTTATGGTTAGGGTGCGGGTTAAGGTAAGTGCATAGATAGTAATGTATGTAAGGTTTAGTGTAGGGTTAGAAGTAGGGTTTGGTTTGTGTATGTATTTGTTTTATTTATTATGTTTGGGTATGTAGTATGTAGCATGTGGTGGTGTTGGCCAACTATGATGGTTCGAGATTTGGAAATTCGTGGTTTGGGGGGTTCGGCATATTTGCGGTTTGGGCTATTAGTGTCGGTGTTGTGGTGTTCGATGATACAGGTTTTCGATAATGTAATATAGACCTCTTTTTCCAGTAGTTGTTTAATATTATGGATCTTCTTAGATACAAAAAATGGCTTTTCTCCCACTACTTTAACTACTGTATATCACTGTTCCCAGCAATGATTTTCCAGTTGTTATAAATAATACTCCTGAGAGTGACTGTCAACTGACATATCGAGGCAATACCTAGGGAATCAACCTCTGATCAGTATGTTGGGTGTCAAATGCTGTTCCTCTTATTTGTCAAACCATGTATTTCCTTCATAAACAAACCTCCTCAGCAATACTGGCCAAAAGGTTAGCATCATAGCCTCTGACTATAAACACAGTGGTAATAGTTCCTACTTCAGTATTAAAGCCACAATTCCCAAAGGTTATTTTGATATCAGCAGTGCTTTTATTTGTTTTTGCTTGGCTTTACACTGTTCCATTAGAATTTCCTCAATTAAATTTTTTTTTTTACCACTGAATTAGTTATGGGAGAATCTATGTGTTAGCATTTGCAGAAGAATAACTGCAGCTATGATGATAGCGCCCTGGGAATAATATTTCCAGAAATGCTCAAACTCTGGCTGAATGACTGACATGGCTCTTCCTGTATTACAGGCTGCGGCCAGCATCCTCACTGGGATGTATGAAAGCACACTGATCATGAAAGATGAATTGCTAGCCTCTCTTGTCGCATCTGTTGTGTACCATGATTTGTCTAAAGGGGCACACCGCTGTAGCATACTGTCATGTAATAGGTACTGACACAGGCAGCACATAAGTTACGGTAATAATATTACATGGAAAAAAGCATAACTAGGGTGTGGTGAACGGGCAGTCGTGATCGGCAGATGCAAATCAGGTGCTAATGTGCAGAAGGACATTCACCTCTGAATGTCGATAAACTGCACTAATGAATATTGTATTTATTTATTTATTTATTTATTTTTATTTATTCATCTCATTTTTGTTGATGGGAAAGTCTGGCTAGGCAAAAGTGCCCCTTTTCAGTGGAGGCCAGGGAGAAAATCTCCAGCACATGCAGTACAATCAAAATCTTTTCAGTTATATAGTATCAACAATGTCAGGCAGAATAGAATTAAAATAAATTTTACAAAGTCAAAATAGATAATGTAGTAACCATATGTACAGACATAAGGCTTCTTATACTAATTATGTTCCATACAAATATAGTCACACATATACATATGCAGTAGGATAGATGTCACAATATAGAGTACTGAGTTGTTTACAAAGGGTGAGCAGCAAAAAGTTGATTTAATTTTGAGATACAAATGAAATGAGTGGTAAAATGGTTACTAGAGGTATGGGTAGAAAGTGGGGTGGGTGAGGACAGAGCGATAGTCGGTAACAGAGTAGAGGAGAGCAGGCGTTTAGTAGAAGAGGAAGAAGAAAGCAGAGCTCTTATACTTATCCTGGAGATGAACATCTACAGAGTCGGGATATTTACAAGCATTTTCTTAGATGTGTTTTGAATGCCTGTGTTTTTTTCAAAAAGCCAGAGAGCGTGTGGGAGGACATTCCAGAAGGTAGTTGAAGAGTTTGAGTGTAAGGAGGCTCCCAGTGCATTCTGGGCTTTAGTGACAGAGAAGAGAAGTTTGTCTTTAGAGTGAAGAGCTTTGGTAGGGTGGTAGTGTTGAAGCATGTCTATTAGTGCCAGACACGGATCAGGGTAATATATTAAGAGCATGTGTTACTAGTAGCTGACTATAGTGGAGGTGATGTGGGAGTTCAGTCCACTTTAGCTGTTTAAAGGCAAAATAGTGATGAGTTCTAATGGGGTGATTTGTAGCAAAACAAGCTATTTTATTGTGACATTGTTCCAGCTTTGTTTGTGTTGGCATTTGTAGGTTAGTAAAGATTGAGAAGGCATACAGTCGGGTAAGAAGTAGGTAGGCTTTAGCTATGGTTCTCTGATTCTGTCTGTTCAGTTGGTTTTTTTTCTACATAAGAAGGTGAGATTTTGGAGGTTTTTTTAATAACAGTTTGAAAGTTTCGGTCAAATTTCAAGGTGTCATTAATTGTGACTCCTCAGAGTTTGGTGTTAGGAACCTGTTCAAGGAGGATATTTTTTAATGAAGTTATTATGACAAGAGGTTTTCTTTGGCAGAATGTTTTAGGAGTGAAAAGTAGTAATTTTTTTTTTGGGGGGGGGGATTAGGAGTTGTGAGTTGTCCAGCCAAGATTCTAAGGACGTAAAGTATTCTTGAGTAATTTCTTGAAGTTTTTGTAAGTCAGAAGCTGTGTAGATGAGTCTAGAATCATTTGAATTTATACAAGAGTGGCATGCTTGGAAGCAGTGTGTAGATCATTTTAAATATGTTAAACAGGATGAGTCCAAATATAGAATCTTGTGGCACTCCTACAGTAATAGGTAGAAATGAAGAGTATTTTTGCTGCAATTTGACTGCTTGAAATCTTTTAGATGGTTGTTAAACCATGATTGGGAGGCGGGGGGATTCAAGAAGGAGAGTTTTAGTAATAGTTTATGGTGAGAGACGATGTTGAATGCTTTGGACAGGTCTAGAAATAAGGATGATACTAGGGTTCCAGTATTTCTGTTTTTATTACTGGTATCAGCAAAGTGAAGTAGGGAAGTAGAGGTGCTGTGGATGGGACGAAAACCATGTTGTGTCGGGGAGAGACAATTGTTTATAGGAAGGTATTTAAGTAATTGGAAATGGATACACTTTTCTAATATTGTATATAATGGGGACAGAATGGCAATTGGTATGAAGTTGGATTAGTCCACAGAGGGTCGTCCTCCATGAGAAGGAATTATGTATTCCTTCTTCCAAGTGGATGAGTTTCTACAGTGTGAAGGAATCACACAGTGGAAACTCTAGCTTGGCTAGATTTTTCTTGAAGTTTTTACTGACTGGTTTGTCTGTGTGACCTTTTTACTCATTGTTTTAGTTTCTTCCAAATGGATAGGACATGAGATTCTAGAATTAATCTGTTTATTATTGGATGTGACAGAGCTTCAGCTGCAGTTTTTAGAAATTTGTGAGGAAGGCTGTCTGCAGCAGAGCTTGCAGTTTTTATTTTTAGGAGATATTTTCTTATGGTGGAGGTAGTTCCAGGCCTTGTTTCTGAGCACCATTCATTGCATACTGTTTTTAGATAGCAATGTTGCTGGATTAATTTTAACTCTTCTTCTCCTCCTGATAGGAGCATGTTCATTCAGTATATTGGTAAAGGATTTGTTAAATTCTAGCTGTTATAGTTTGGATATCAGATACAGTTTGAACCTAGTCTATGTTATGGTCCACAAGGCTGACATTTTGGGGGTGTATTATTAGATGCCCAGGATAGTATGTCCTCTGGTGTGCTGATGTTATTGCCAGGGGGAATATATAAGGATATGATACATTTGTTCTTATAATCTCTGCATTATTGAGTAAGGGATGCTTTTCTGATAAAGGGATATATTCAGGTATTTTGCGTATTAATAGCTAACCCACTTGCATTTCTGGATATGTGGTCTGCTTGAAGGATACTATATTTTGGTGGGAGGATTTCAGTGTCTTTGACTTTGGGTTTTAGCCATGTTTCTGCGATACCAAGGATGTCAGGGTTGTAATGAGATATGAAAGCATATCTTTGTTACTGATGTTTCTAAGGTTAATGTTCACAAATTTTAGACTTGTTTTACTCAAGATGCAAAAGTGTGGAGTTATATTATTAACAGTTGTGTAAGCCATTATGGGAGAGGCTGCTCTGGATGGACCTGTGTTAAAAAAAATATCACCACATGGTTGCAGACTGGGTTGGATAGCTGGAATATACAATGCTGCTTGGTTTAAATTTGTTCTTTGTGACTAATTTGTGAAATGGGTTAATTACTTTTATTTACATTTGTTTGAAAAGATGGAGTGAGATAGGTTGTAAAAGTTGTGGGCTATATGAAGTGAAATATGGGACTAATTGCCATTGAGAGCAATGGACTGAGCATTGGACACAAGACTGGTGTTGAAACATGTATGACAGTTGGTTATGTGTGCTAGAAAGAGGAAAGAAGTCAACTGTAGTACTCTGAATAAGATGCTAATTATTATGAGAGTGCTCAGTTAGTGAAAATGAAACAGGATAGTGAAAGCAGGCTGGATAGAGTTTGCCTGGTTGTGGTTTGGGTGAAGTAGGAAGGGCTATCGAGTTGCAATGTAGAAGCAATCCAGCTGAAAGAAAGAATAAAGGTAAGAAGTGGTTAGTGAGTGTGTGAAGGAGGAGCAAAAGTATAGACTGTAAGCTGTTTCATGATTGGTGGTAATGTGGTGGGTGAAGATTAGCTTAGGATAAGTGTGGATGATGTGGGTGTGTGTGGGAATTGTGGGTAGGATAGGGAAGCAGAGTGAATCCTGAGTGTAGATAGGGTGACTGGAGCAGGCTCAACCAATCGGGTACTTCAGTGGAATGCAATTACTCCCCCCATAGATAGTTTTCCACCAAAAACAAGCAATGAGGTAGTATGTTTATGGATGCAAAGACAAGGTATTTCAACCACTTGAGATGAGTCCAGCATTTCATTTTATTGTTATGGGCTTTGCATCTATAATATTAATAGCAAAATATGTTAAAGTAGTGGTCCACCACCTAGTATTATTGCCTGACGGTGCGTGATTCTTTAGTCTTTTTTTTTCCTCCTGTGGTGCCTTCCAGGTGGAGTCTGCATTTCTTCTTTGTAGTTACATGGGCTTTTGATGGTGCTCTGGTTTTCTCCCACATATCAAAGACATGCTGAAAGAAAGCTGAGGTTCTGCCAGTTTGCACATTTGTTTCATTCTTTATGAAAGTGGGTATGTATATCCCATGATGAGCAGGCTCCCTTTTCTGGCTTATTTTTAGTGTCTCATCTCCAATGAGTGTAAGGATAGGCTTTGGCTCCCCTGGGACCTTGAACTTGATTATGTGAGTTAGAAGAGAATGAATGAATGAATATTACATTAGGATCTCCATGAGATGTTTAATAGCATATTTAAGAGTATAGTATATATCATTTGGATTGTTACTGATATTCTGTCATGTAGAGTGCTTCATTTAGAAACTGGTACTTATGATTGTGAAAAGGAAATATCTGCAAAACAAAATGTTTGCTAAAGTTATTTTATAATATTTTATAGTAGTAATGGTGTTCCTGTTAGAAAGAAATAAGTGTATATATTTTTTATTTTACCATTTCAGATGATGCTTCCTGCAAATGAGTGCTTTGTACAGCTCTGAAGTAATCATATCAAAATCTGATCAGAAAAAGTAGACCACAGAAAGACGCTAGTTCTTATCTAAATACCCAGAATACACTGCTTATACTATTGAAGATTTCACTCTTTTTATTTCTCCTAGTCTTTTGGGTTTCTGATACCATGATGGAAATGTACCCCATTCCTAAGTCAAACTATGACTAAAGTTCATGAAATTAGTACTTTCTCCAATCTTTCAAGTTAGCCAGATGTGCTCTTCACAGCACCCGCAATGTGCCCAGTACTGACTCCTTTTGCAATTCATATGGAATTACATGTAACATATCTAAGTATGATTGTAAATTCTTTTTTTATAAGACCCTTTCATTACTCCTACTATGTTTGGAATTGTCTGGGTATCCTTTTCCACTTTGCCATTTTTTCTGTATGCAAATCCTGGTATTTTATGACTTTGTGTCTCCCTGTACATAAGACAGTGTAGTCACTGGGTGTAACAATTTCAATGATCAATGTTACTTTTTTTTTTATTTTCATGGACTACTATATCTGGTTCTCTCATATCTACTTTTTGAACTGTTGGAAATGGGTGATCCCATGTGATATAAACTTGATCATTTTCTATGATGCTTTGTGGCTCATGTTTCCAATGCTCTTCAGCTACTTCAGTATTATAATGTTTGCACAATCCCAAATACAACTGTCTTACCACATTATTATTCCTTTCAGTATACAGTCATTCTACCATTAGCATATCACAACTAGCAACAAGATGTGCAATTGTTTCCATTTCTGTTCTACAAAACCTACATTTGTCTGTTTCTCCCACATGTTTAATGGACTTTGTAAACCAACATGTATGTAGTCCACTATCTTGGGCCACCAATATTAACCTTTTGTCTTTTAGTTTAAATTCACCTCTCCTTTACCATTCCTTCCTTCGATCCTGGTCAACATGAGGTTCTTCCAAACCAACGATTATATTTATACATTTTCCACAATTTCTTGTCTTCTCATCTGATCCTTCACCTTACATTCTTTCTTTTGTTTTTTGTTTTTTTGTTTTTTTTTTTGGCACATTCAGTTGCTGCATGATTTTTATCTGTTTCTAATTTGATTTCCATTCTCACTTGACAATGATATGCTTCTGCTAAACTAAGCAGGGAATTTATCTTAGACTTATTCTCCTCATGTTTTAAAGCATTCACTATATTTGGGACTTGTGAGGTCAGCAGATATGTATGCAGTCCTACAATTGTAGATCTATACATGCAAAAAAGTTTGAAGAGGCCCATGCCTGCTTCAGAATGGAATTATATAGTCTTGGTATACACTGATTTGTATAAATCATTGATAAGCACGAAGCATCCTTCTTGTTTTCCTGTCCAACCAATCCAATACCTTTTGGGACCAGTCAGTCACTCCAAAACTGTGACTTTGAACAGGAACAGCAAATTGGTTCATAGATTGAACTTTGTTCTAGACATCAATGCTGTTTTCAGTAATAATTTTAGTCTTCTAAAATATTCCTTGCTAAGTTTTAATCACATTTGTTCGTGTTTTATTGTTGATCTTTCATCAGTTCCCAAATATTTATACACTCCCTCTTGCTCAATTTCTTTTATATCACATTCCTTTCCCATGCTGACGTTTTCTTGGTGCTACAGATTTCCTGCTTTAAAGATTGCTTTTGCACATTTATCAAGACCAAGTGTCATTCTTATATCATCTAAAATAGTTGTGACCACTTGCAGTTGTGCTTTTAGTTCCTCATCTGATGAACTATAGTTTTAAATCATCCACAAAAAGACAATGAGAAGTCTTTACACTTTGTTGTTTTCTGGGAGCCAAATTGTAGCCATGATCTAATCTGTTAACAGCTTAATGGGTTAAGGGCAAGACAAAAAAGCAGCGTTGACAAAGGGTCACTTAAGAAGTGCTTCAGCTCCTTTTGCCTTGTTTCTGGATTCTCTATAAAACTTTTTGGGACATCAATAAATTGCTTATTTTGTACTTTTTCCTTTATATTTATCTGTGTACTTTTAAGTTGTTCTACCTGTGCTGATATTTTTACTTTATTATTTGCGATAGTGCACATTGTTTTTATCGCTTCTATCTTTCTGAGTGTTTTTGTTGAGCTGTACCCTCTTTTATACTCTTCTAACAGTGACACTTCTTGTCTGAATTGCTTTATAGCTTTTTCTGTTCAATACTTCCATGATGACATTTGATTTCTCCCCTTCCTTCCCCTTACTGAACTGTGCTTTTTGGTAAGGCTTTATCTGTTATTAATTTAGCTGCACAGTAATCTATCCTATTTACTTCTGTTATATAGCATGAATTTCTATTAACAGTTTGAATTATTGTGTTCATTTGTTTTATCAAACATATAACTTTTTAGAATGTATTGACTTTCTGTAGTCTATTTCTTTCATTGATCTTAATATGTCTGTCCATCTCTATTAATCATTTTATTGTAAACTGAGGGCACATTCTTTGTTCATTTCCTGTGGGCATTCCAAAGAAAGTTCCAGAGCATCTTCCTGTGCCACGTTCTCTTAAGTTTCATCCTGTGTCATCTTTTGCTCTTTCATATGGGAACTCACTGGCCTATCACTCCACAACTTTGACTGCATCAAGAGTTGCCACAGTTTCCTGTTCCTTCCTTTGCTGTGCAGCTCCAACTGTACTCTTGTACTGGTTTCCTATGGAAGACTCAAAAGTATCTTCATATGACAACTAAGCAGATGTTTCTTGCTCCACTGATCTGCCCTTAATTTGGGGACCATTGCTCTATTCTGCTGTGGTGTTATCAGAGTCAGATTTTCTACAATAAATCCTTCACTTTACAGGTAATCCATAACCTCAGTTTTTATTTCTATAACTTCTCCATTACTAATCCTCTTTTCTACTTTTCCTTTTTGTTTTCTTATTTTTTTGTATTATACATTTTTCCATGTCTGGATGTCTTTGCCTGTATTTCTCTTCAAATATCTTTGGTGCTGCTCTTTTTGTATTGATTAGTTTTGCTTTCTCCTTTGCATAAATATTGCACCATATTAAATCTCTTTTTCTTTCCCATGTCCATATTTCTTCTTCAGATGTCTCCTGTTCCTCTTGTTTCTCCTTACTTGGGGGACTAGTTGTTCCATCATGCTGTGATATGATCTGTGTTAGGCTTTCTACACTAAATCCTTCACTTTACAGGTATTCCATAACCCCAGCTTCTATTTTTTAACTTCTGCTTTATTAATCTTCTGTTCTACGTTCCTAAACTGTGATCTTATTTTTAGTATTGTGACATTTTCCATATCTGGATTCCTTTGCCTATATTTCTCTTTGAATATCTTTGGGGCTGCTTTTTTGTATTGATTAATTTGGCTTTCTCCTTTGCATAAATATTGTACCATATCAGATATCTTTCTTTCCCATGTCCATATTTCTTTTTAATAACTTTCATAAATCTCTAGATTGTGTTATTTATATTTTTGCACTTCCTCAGTCACTTCTTTTTCCAAACAGCCCATGTTTTATTGGTTTATATAATGTTTTTCATAAATCTTGTATTAATGAACACAAATTTGCATGCAAAGCTTTTGACAGTTTTTCTTGTACAAGTATTTTTCTTCCCTCTAATTTCTCCCTTATTCTTTTTGTATGTCTGAAATTCTGGACTTCTTACATAATAGTAACAATACATAATTTATTTCTTATTCTTGGTTGTACACTCTATCATCTTATGGCTTTTTTTTTGGCCTATCAGTTTTTGTGAATTTTGTGGACTAGTACTTCCTTCTACAACAGGAGGGCCATCTTCCCCCTTAGCCTGGTCTAGAACCATTGTAGAAATGTGTCCGTGTCTTGAAGATTCTACAGTGTCATTTTTTCCAGTCCTGGCACCAGTGCACCTACTAGGACTGGGGACTTTTTATCCTGGGTCTTGTGCACACAGCTATATTTTTTTATTTTTAAACCTACTTCTGTCCATGATATATGCTATATAAAATACAGTATATATATATATATATATGTGTGTGTGTGTGTGTGTGTGTGTGTGTGTGTGTGTGTGTGTGTGTGTGTGTGTGTTGTGTGAAAGTACTCACCAAGACTTGAGGATGAATTCAATTCAAACAATACTAGTCTCTTTTGCTTGATGGTTTATCATCTCTCTATTCAGACTCTAGCATGCGTTGCATGCTGGAGCAGAAATGCAAAGTGAAGGCTCTATGCTCTGTTAAAATCTTTCTGGTGATTGTTTTCAGATGCTAGTGATATTAGGAATAGTCTCCACATAATTGATACATCATTTAGATGATATTGGTACTGTATATTGTCTACACAATATTAATAACCAATTTTAAGTATCAGAGTATTGTTTTAGAGTTATTATTTTTTGACAGATATATTTATGACTTTAAAACTGTTCTCATTTTAAGCGGGATCTACCTGTATAACAATGGTTAGAAATTTTGAATAACCAGTGGGATTTCTTATATTTATAAACCTACTTTATAAGAGTAAATAATCAAAGATAAAAAGTTGTGCTGTTTGTGCTATATTGCCAAGCTTACTATAGTCACAGTGCCAAATTGCAAGCTGCCAGTGAGGGCTGGCCTTTAGCAACTGTGGGGACCCAATTTTCACCATTTTTATGGGTCCCCTAGCCGACCCCCCCCCCACCTACTACCCAACCACCGTTCCAACCCTTTTTGACCTGCTAGCCTCTTGGACTTAATATTGTTTCAGTTTAGGTAACAGGAATATACATTATTAGTATGTATTATTATTAGCTTATATTTGTCAAAATGCATCAAAATAAAATAAACAATCAATCTACCTTGGTAGGTTAGGTCTTCTGCACACAGTATCCGCACTGGGAGATGCTACAGACAACACCAAGCAGACCACACTACTCTGAAATAAGTTCATTCCAAACATGAAGCCTACCAACATCTTCTTACTTATCACAGCCCAGAACTCTTGTCTGTCATGCTCAGTATCCTTAGGTGGCAGGACGTTTATAGGTTCACAGGTGTATACCAGATGAACAACCACTGGGGGCTTTATAAGCCTAGCCATGCAAGCCAAATGTACCCCACCAGTTATTCTGCCTTAAAGAGTGTATGTTAGTTAATGATCTATTTAACAAATGCCTCTGCCTATCAGGGAAATAGGTGTCAGACCAGGGGTGAATTTCTGTTTTCCCACCCACTGGTCCTGTGTGCTCTTGAACAGGGTTAGGGAAGGGCTCGGCTTCACATGAATGAAAAACTTATTCCAGAGAATGGGGATTTTCAGAGATACATACCTGTCCCTCCAAAATGTCCTATTTAAATTGTAAGCAAAGTTTAAATCCTTAGATCTAGTAGTTCTGGTGCTGTTCATTTTGCAGATATGTAAAAGGTCCATCAGAGCAGGATCCCAGGATGCACTGTACATTGTATGCTAGGCAAAAATTGCCACTCAGCAGTCTGTAGGAAACAAGAGTATAGCTGTAGGGCTTTGAGGCAATTTGCATAGGCCATTCTATTATGCCCTGTATTCTTTTTGTGAGGAATGTCTGTGGACATAGCAGTTGTTGTTTGTGCTTGGTCAGGTATATACTGAAAGGGGCATTATACTCAACAATTAGTCTGATGATGGCTGAGTACAGCATCACAATGACTTCCTTGGACCTAGATGCCATGTTCTTACTTACAAGTTGAGTGACACAGAAAATTTTTTTTATAGCATTAGACACATGTTGATCAAATACCAGGTTACTATTTACATGAGTCCCCAAATCCCTGACCAGTGTGCCTATTTTTAATGGTGTTTTATCAATAAGATAGTTTCCTTGAATGGGTATCTTCCCAAAAGATGCTATTATGCATTTCTTGGTATTGGGTTTTAAGCCATGCTTTGGCACTAGTCATTTGCCTGTGTTAGACCTCCCTATAAGAGCTTAGTATTTTGGGGTTTTCTATGATTCCTCCTAGCTTGCAATCATCTCCAAGCTTGGTAAGCTGCAGGTCCTTAGTGTTGGTATTGACTTCCAAAAAATAGATGCCAAAGAAAAGTGGACACAGCACAGAGCCCTGGTGGAGTCCACTGATGACCAGCCTCTTTGTGGAGGTAGTCTCTCCAATCCTAACTTCCTGAGTCCTGTCTGTGAGCCAGCTAGCTATCACAGGAGGGGTCCTAAACAGCCTGAAATAGGACCTATCACAGGCTCTGGTGTTACTGTTTAACCATAGCCTCTGAACAGGCTTTATGCCATGTGAATTTAAGACTGCTACTGTATTTCCTATTTTAGCCATGTGGTACTTTTTTTGGTCCCCCTCTGACTACCTCCAGACAACTAATACACAAAATGGCACCACGTCAAAATAGCGCGGTAAAGCAATGGAGGTATTTTGTTGTACAAATACTAAATACTGATATGCACAATATAAAATATGTGCTTTTGTTCAAGTTTTTACCAAACTTCTTCAGATAAAATTCAAAATCATCATGTGACCCGTTACATAACATAAAAATCACATGAGAACTCAGAACCTTAAAGATACAAGGTAACCAGTCCAGCTTAAAGCACAACAGTTCCAATAGAATATAAAAACTTGATCCTACTTAGAAACCTATGAATACGTTAATTACATGATTAAAGTACACTAAAAAATATATATTTAAAACAGTGCAAAGCATAACGAAATACAAGTTTTTTCCTATCTGTCAAGAGATTTCATTTTTAAAAGGCTGGTAATTGAAATTATGTCATTAAATCAGGTGGCTGTTGCATGCAGATAAATCTGCCACCATAACTCTCACTGTTCCATTATTATTTTCCAAGGTCCCCCTCTCAGGTTCTTCAATACCTGCTCTAAGATGGCAAATTTAAAGCCATGCCCAGGATACTGACTTATATGTTTATACAATGCATTAGTTACTTTCATTTTATTGATTTCATATACATGCTCGTAACTCCATGGGCATAATTCAGTACAGCCAAAGTAAAATATAGAGCATTTTGTACAATTAGCAATGTATACAACTCCTTGGGCATAGCAGGAGAATCAACCTGAAATAGAAATATACGTATTCCCTGCTTGAACCCCAGATGCACAATTCATGTATTGGCATTGATGGCATGCCCTACACTTTACCATTTTACCATTGATTTTACTTATAATCTGTTGCTCAAAAATATTCTTCAAATCTGAGCCTCTCTTGTATATAAAATTAGTGCGAGCCCCCAGTTGATCACCAATATCTTTGCACAAACAATCAAGCCCCAATTTTTCTCTATAATAGCAGAAATTCCTGCACTATTCAGATTAAAGGTAGTAATAAAGAGGCAGGAAACAGCTTTGTCAAGCTGACCATCCAACGGTCCTGTGGCATTAAAAGAAACCTTAATTGCATGATTACCAACAATAGGAGAGTCACAAGTTACAAATCTCCTAGATGGATTTAGTAAAGGAACATAAAAATAAATTTGTCTTTTATGCATTACCTCCTTTTGGATGCTTACAATCAATTTCAGATGATATCCTCTATTTAAAAACATCTCTTGCAAAAGATTGCATTCTTTAACAAAAGCATCGTACACTGTAACCATACGGATAGCCCTGACCATCTTGAATGGTGTTCCACAGTATGAGCAAACCAAAGAAAATTAGTGGTACCACTGATATAGTCAATAAATGATATAGTCAATAAATGATATAGTCAGTAAATTATATAGTCAATAAATGATGAGATTTCTCCCACTGGACCAGTCCAGGCAATGAATATATCATCCAGAAAATAGACATACATATTAATTAATGAAAAATAAGAACTGGTAAAAAGAAACTGGTATTCCCAGAAAGCCATGATAATATTAGCATAAAGGGGCCCCCATGCAGCCCCCATCACTAGCCTTTGTAACTGGCTAAAGACATGACCTTCAAAGAAAATAAAATTGTCAAGTACCAAATCGATTAACTGATTAAATGTATTAATTTTGTCTTGACTAATGTGAAGATGTCCGATAAGAAAATCAGAGAACCAAAACAACCTTGTATCATGTGGTATGCAACTAAACAAGTCTTTGACATCGATGGTAACAAATACTCCATCAGTAAATGATGCTAATTGGTTGCATTTAATTAAGAACTCCCAAGAGTCACATCATAAATGTGGAATACTGAACACCTCACCCTTAAGTTGCTGGTCAGTAAACTGGGCTACGTAATAACTCCCTCCACACAACCATACCTTTCAAACTTTTATCATAAGAGCTCTGGACAAAGCCAGGAATAATGGGGTTGATAAAGAATTAAAACTAGGGAGAAATTTTGACTATTGCTCTTATAAGCTTAGAATGTTAAAATAGCAGGATTTGCATTAGCATGCATTTTCTGACTGACACAAATGTCTGTCATTATTTAGTGACTTCAGTTCTGAATAACTTGTTAGAAAAATGCACATGTTATGAGGAACAGACAAAAAATACAAGACAAAAATCTGGACACTCTGCGAAATTCTGGTCAGTTGAGAGGTATACAGGCAACATACACAAAGTTCATATTTCACTTGTCTTTCATCCCTAAATGTAGATGCACTGTTTGTTTTGCCATACTGTTAAACTGGTAGAATTGTATAACACATCTTGGGGATTAGAAGTTACCTAGCATCACAGCATCTGTTCCTTTTTTGTTTGTGCCCACCACTGTTTACTTTCATACTGGTGGAAGCTGACTCTTCCATAGCTGTATTTTATAATTATATTCATTATCAACCAATTATACATCCCACATCAGCAAGAAAAGAAAAAAAAAATAGCACCACTTTCAGTCTTCAAATTAAACCAGGTCTTAGTTTTTGCAACAGTAACTGAAATGATACACAAAAGCATATGGTTATTCTGACCTCTGTTTTAGATTAAAACCAACCGAACACTCTGCAGCAAATCACTATAATAGGAGCATGAGTAACTGACAGACTGAGTCATCGCGGCAAGAAACTTCATTGTTAGTAATGCTAGACTAACTACTTGTGCAGCGCATGACTGAAAATATAGTCCTCTCTGATAACAAGACACCTAGCTGCTGCTGAAGCAAGGCTACAGATAATATGCCTTGCACTTTGCTGCAGTATCTCTAAGGTAAATCTTGTGGGTCACATAAGGCGTAATGATGTTGTCATAGCCTAGAGTGGGGGTCTCCTTCTGGGAACAGGGCCCTATTTACTGAAATAGCTTTATCTGGCCTAAGGGTGGTTTTGTTGCCAATATGATGCAGGTGCAATTTGAAGTCTCAGATGGCACAGAAAAAGCCTTCACTGTGCATTCTTGTTTTTTTTTCTGCCTATCTGAATTCATAGTGAGGCATCCGCAGAGAAGTATTGCATAAGACATACATATTTCCCATTCTCTTACATTTTGTGCCATGTAATTCATGCTTGTTGGCTCAAATCATCCCAGTCTAGCTCCACTAGCGCTAGTAAATGAATTTATTCATTGTTTAATGTCTAAGACAGCATCCTTCCCAAGTCACATCACCTGCAAAATTGTGTTACTGCTCTTGGTTCATATCATTACATCCCTTACCTCACACCCTTTGTATAATGCAATGTAAGCTACTCACTGTTCCTGGTTACATATTTCCTTACCTCCTCTCATTTATATTGTTATATGATAAATTCTCATTGTCTAGGATCATTTCCCTAATATGCTCCTCTGAAAAACAATCCTGTGCCAGCCCCCCTTCTCTTTAAAATATAAAGATCAATATTTTGTGTCCACAATAGCCCATTCATTCTCTCCCATTCCCAGTCAATTACACTCATAAAGTCTTACTGTGCAGCGTTAGCCCCTCTAACTTCCTTTTTAACAAAGGCAAACAGCAAATAAATAAACAGTTTGTATGCAGGCTAACCTCTGCTGGCAGCTCACATTCCATTGCAGCTTCTGCCACAAACCCCCACAGTGAAGGAAACTGGTAGTTCCAGAGGAATGTTGAATTGTCTCTGGTGAACAATGTCTTAATGCTAATTCTACAGTGATTCAAGAAAGAGGTGCTAATGCTGCAAACAATCATATAATTTACATTTCCCGGGCTATTACAGTATAAGCTATGTGGAGGAAAATTACTTACATCCAGTACTTGTGTTATAATTAAAAAGACTGCTATGCTACAACTTTATGTAATACAGCTGACTCCCACAGCTATGTCTTTCTGTATTTTAAGCATCAGAAATAGAGCTAAGCATGCCATTGCAGAATTCTCATTAGCAGTTTGATATGCCTTGCTGTGTTGCTTAGCCAGTAAAATGGAAATCCCTTACACCTTGTTGCTCTATCCAATAGTCTGTAGGGCAGGAATTTTATGAATCTGGAACTCCCATCCATATAGCTATCACACACAGTGTGCAGATGTGAATGGGACACAGGCCTTCTTCTTGTTCTAGGCAATATTCTGGATGGCATCAGTGTGAAAAATGGCATATGGGGTCAGATGGGTTAAATACTATATGCTAGAATTCATTAAGATACAATGAATCATGGAACATAGTTGGATGACGAGAAATGTTGATCCAACATGGATCTCTTAATGCAGCACTACCTTCCTATGTGCCTAACATACTAGTATGCCACCAGTTGATACAGCTGTTGCCCCACCAGTCAGAACTCACATCAAGACTCTCACAATGTAGTGCTGTAAAAGCTGCAAGCACCCCCACACCCATGTAATATATACCTTCAGCAAGCTGTTATCATGCAGTACTAAATGTCCAAGGCTGCCTACTTCCATCACATGACTCACAGGTTAAATTTATAATCCACATTATCTGGGGTCTCACCATCCTTAAACATAAATGTGTAATGTTCTCTGCCAAGAATCGCCCCCCCCCCCCATCAATCTACTGTATACCATACTGTTCTGCTCATTCTCCAGGGGTACATTATTGCAACTGCTGTATAGTAAAATGGAATGCTTATTGTCCAGCAGTGTCCCCCACTGCCTGCATAATAAAATATAGTATTCATTCTGCACTGAAGTCCCCTTGCCATTTCCTGTACAGTACTACATAATAGCCAATGGCCAGGGACACTTCAATCCCACCCCATAGCCAACAAACATGGTGCATGTTTCCAGAAACACCCTTTCCCACTCAAAGCCCTTATTGGATCTTTATCAGAGATACTCTGTATCAGTCTGATGTGCAACATCTAAACATGGCATGACATTATGACTTAGGAATGTGCACTTATGCAGTTTATTTTTTTTTCTCAGAGCAGTACTGGGATTGTTTTATAAAAGCCAGTGAATCTTCCCTGCCATTATCCATTGTAATCATAAGAGCAGAAAGACAGATGGTAAGCTCTTCAAACTCTTAAAAATCCATTCCACTGTAGTTCTTCTATCAAAGCTGAAAAGTAAGGCAAACAAAGCAATGGTGCAACCAAAGATGCTGTATGGCACAGAAACCTGCGGAGTGACAGTAGAGCAGTTGAGGAAGCTTGAGGTGATGTAACAAAGTACCTGAGATGTGTGTAGGATACACACTGTGGGACAGATGAAGAAATGATAACATCAGAGCAGACATCAAAGTATCCCTAGTTTTTGAGAATGTCAAGGAGAACAAATTACAGTGGTTCAATTACATATGCAGGAAAGCAGAAGATGGTTTGTTAAAAAAGATTTTAAAAAGAAAAAAGTTGAAAGGAAATAATAACATCTAACCAAGAAATGTGCAGATTGCACAAAAGAAGACCTGCAACACTCAGGCATGACTGTGAAGAAGACAGGACAGTGGCACTGAATCAAGAGCGGTGCTGACACTTGACAAGTCACCTCTGTCCTATGTAGAAAAACTGGGGGAAAAGGAGGTTGTTGATAGATGATGATGATGATGATGACGACTTTGTCATTTGTGTGTGTTTATAGACATAGTCAGGAACAGGTGTATAGATGAATGCATATATGATGTAAATTCTTAACTACTTAACTAGGTATGTGAACTGACCTTATCGGATCACAATTGGCTATGGCCTGAGCTGCAAAGACAAGAGAAGATATAGTACATACTGATAATATACAGCAGCCAATCAAACAATGTATATTTGAGAGGTGGGAAGAAACAGAAGTACATGGGGAAAACTCATGATAAAGGTAAAGAGAACATGCACACCTATGGAGATACGTGTGCAGAGGGAGAAGGAAGTGTGTGTGTGTGTGTGTGTGTGTGTGTGTGTGTGTGTGTGTGTGTGTGTGTGTGTGTGTGTGTGTGTCTGTGTCCTTTGTGCATGTGTACAGCTACATGACTCTAAAACTAAACTCATGAGCTGTCATTTATTTTCACTGTTTTGAATGCCTCAGAAAAAAACTTTGTACCTAGGTCTGTCACTCGTTTTTATATCTTTGATGCATAACTTTTGCACATTTTAGCTGCTTATCTTCATTTAACGTTTGTCAGTGAGGTATTGCAGACTGAAAAACAGAGGCCTACGTCTGGTGGCATCCTATGGCAGCGCCAATAGTACTACCTAAAGCTGAAAAATAAAAAACAAGCTTATGTACCACTGCAGAATATTCTTGTAACAGTCCACTGCTGGAATAAAGGCAATATTGTATAAATTACTAGGGAAAATGAATGCAGCAGTGATGAAGTTAGAATGTTAACAAACAATAGGCCAGGTTAAATAACACATTCATTGAAAGCTTGTATAAAAAAGTTAATTCCAAGAGGTCAACTGAACAAAGGATGTACAAGATGGGGTAAGTTTAGCACTAGTCTGTCAAGAATGTCAAGTGAGACTTTTGCCAAGTTTTAAACTGTTGAGGAAAAGAAAATAAGGTGAGAATGAATAAAGAAAGAAGATGTTCTAAAGAATGAAAGTGAAATTTTGAGAAATATTGCAGCCCTGGTAAAAAAAGTGATGATTAAAAGAATGGAACAATTTTACTCGCATTTTGGCAACTTAGGGATGGGGAGAAGTTACACTACTAGTTAGCTTCTTCCTCAGTAAGTTACACTACTAGCTAGTTTCTTCCTCAGTATAAAGTTAGTATTTGTTATGAGGACATCTTGTTCAGATTAGCTTTCTGTTAAAGCACATACACAAAAAGATAAAAAAAAAAAAATTAATCTGATATGCCTACCTAATATTCCCCATATGGATATCATAAATAAAAATAAAAAAAAATCACTCAGATCAAGTACAATAAAAATGCTTTTCTTTTTCTTTAGTTTTGTTTTTGGGGCATAGCACATATGGTAATTATTCAAATCAGTTCCAGGGTTGTTGTAATTTAGAGTATGTAGATACATCTCTTCACAGTAACCACTGCATACCAGATTTTATTCAAATGGCATTTCTTATTATCTATCAAATTATTCTAGGCTGAAATGTTTACTTGCAAAACTAATATTACCATAAAATAACTGTTGGTCATGAGTGGTATCACTTACAGAATAAATATACAGCTATGTATACTAGATCATTTGTATACATTCCACTTAGTTTGCTTACCTTCATGGCACGATAGAGTTGATGGGCATCATACTTGGCTGGAGTGTCCAGCAATCCTAGAACAATTTCTTCATACTGTCCAGAGCAGGCTTTTTTTAAGTCATCACATAATTCCTGAAATGAGAAATAATAGCACAAGTAAAAATGTTAACAGGACTAAGGCTAACACAATTCATTGAAATGTTTTCAGATGCTTTTACCCTGCCTGTCTTCTTTTGGTATGCAGATTTGATCTCTTGGCGCTGAGCATTGGTGCGATATACCAAAATCTTCGTTATACCGTGTTCATCAACACCTGCAAAATTAAATGTGTTAGCAAGTGGATACTGTTGCTATTGGTTGATCTGTTACTCAGCTAGGCTAAAATATATCAAATCATTTGACAGAGTGTAAACAAATTAAGCACTTATTTTCCATTGTTCAGGTATAAATTTGCAAAAAAGGATGCAGGACAATAAGTGGTGAAATTAATATTATGTATATTGTCAGCTAATTTCATCAAGCTTAGCACTCTATGCCAGTAGTTAATTTAGGACACAGTACAGCATGGTAAATTTGTCAAGGTCAGATTTTTTTGCAATCACTTACACTAAACCGAAATGAGTAGTTACTATATAATTTGTTTTTATATATCCTAAATATTTAAACATTTAGAGAGATCAGAAGATAAACTATGTTAATTAAAAGATATTCTAAATTTCAAGAATTTAGATTGAATTGCTAGACTGGCTGCCCTTCCTCCATGATTCATTTGCATCTTGATAAACCAGACAAGTAGGCTTCTTGTCCTTTAATCATACTGCCACCCAGATCAGTTAATGACATCATGCACTGAAATAACATTCATTCATACCGTGCATGATTTCAGCATATGCATGGTGGATGCTTTTTAGTCATAATTAAAAGTCTCAGAATTTCTTAAATAGTAAAACATCATTAAATAAAATAGCATACTTTATTCAGTAAAGAACACATTGCTGTAGCTGCATTATTTCTTGGCTATCATACTCTCTTTTTGTATGAAGAGTTCATTACAGTGTACAATGCAAATCCTACATTAGTTGTGATACAAAGCTGCGGTGATGGTATAACACATTTATGTCTTCACTGCGTTTCTGATGAGGACTGGAGTCTAACGAAGAACAGAGTCTTTCAGGTTTGCATTGTGTTGTATAGGAACATTAAAAAAAAACAGATTTAAAGTTCTGTTTGCAATTGTTTGATTATTTGTATTGTATTAATCTTCTGGATTTAGTTTAGCTCTTTCTAGATATTTAACTGTACATTGTAGATAACTGTATCTACAAAACAGATGTTCTTTCAAGTTTGTCAGAACATTGCAGAAAATGGATGACATCCTAATACTTACCAGCTTGCCTATTGTCATTAAGTGTGTTCATTGGATGAATGCCTATATGAGTAGTTATGTATTCATTAACACTGCAAGTATATGATGTGTGTAAGGAAATAAATAGTCTGCCAGTGGAACTGAACAAAATTTCATATTCAGCCTACTCACAGTAAATGTTCTGCAGCAGACATTCCTGCTGAATATTCAGTGAAAAACTGACAGAAAAAAAAAAATTGATTAACACTGTACTACTATAGACAGAAGCAGCTCCTAAACGCTTTATATCATGCATGGGTCACCCCAGGTTATCTATAGTATGATCTCAGCTATTCTCATTAGGGTTAATATATAATTACCAACCATGGGATGCATAAGGACAATCTGTAACCAAATGCAATAGGCTGATTCAAGCACAAAAAGTGAAACTGACTGGGCTTAAAATGGTCTCCAAGGGCAGTTAGGCTAGTACTTACCTATGAACCTATAAACAGTTACAGTTTTAGTGTACACATACATAAATATGGCTTAGGCTTATTGAGTCCACTAAAAATGTGCTTGCTGGGGCATGACCAAGATGACAACAGTAAGATATCTAAATAGATGTTGTGCCAAAAAGTCGGATTCTGACAGGAAATATGTATTTCTTTCAGCAAAACGTAATTGCTACTAGGATTTCTTCCTTACTTCAAACTGCTGCTGGAAGATGTTATTTTCTTCAGTAATGCGTTGGTACAAACAAAAAGAAAATCCTAACTAAACTACTATGGATGAGTTCTAAACAGGAGTTATTTCAAAATAATTTCTTTGAAATATTCGTACACCGAGTTGTCACTAAGAAATTACTTACAACTGGTTTAATCTATACAGGAATTTTCCTTAAAATAGCCCATTTTCAAACAAATATGAACTTCATACAAGGAAAATGTGTTGAGCAGAACAAAATGATAAGAAAATGGTTCTCAAAAAGGAAAAAAATGAAGGCCATAGAAAATGTTTGTAATGATAAAACAGGAAGGTTAAAGGAGGAAGAAACTCAAACTCTATTTTTCTGAAGTAAAATTCATAACTCCTGAATAAAACTGAATACTTTATGAATCAAGGAGACAGAGAGAAAGAGAGAATAAATAATGTAAGAATTTTGGGTATTCTAGAAACTCTTGAAGGAAATGATATGGTGAGATGTTCATCATATGGGTTATATCCTACCAAGAATATAATGGCTAGCCAGCTTCCCAAGTCTCAGGGCACCTTCCATGTACGCATACTGTCAAGCAGCTCAAGCTGAGCTTACTAAAAGATAAATTTGGGGAGTGAAGCCCTTTAGAGCTTTCCTGCCTCTGAAGAGTATGCTCATCTGAGGCTTTTGAGTATTGACAGTCAGCTTATGCTTTCCTTTGCAGGGCAGATAAGTTCCCTTTGGGTGGGAAAGCTTCTATTTTCTTAAATGTATTGATGTTTTACTTTCCTCTTCAGGAAATTTATTTTAAAGCTAGAAGTGTTTTAATGGACTGTCTCCAAACTGTAACTTACTTTTAAATGGAGCACTCCTTTTTTCTGGAAATTTCTTTGGAAAATCATCTTTATTTTTCCTTGGTGGGGTGAGCATAGTGTATGAAAATGCTTTTTACTGTATTTTTCGACCAAAAAAGTAACTTTCGTGAATGCTAGCTTTACTAGCATCTGTTGCCTCTCTTCTCCCAGAAAACAGACACCATTTTTGGCTTAACCATGGAACAAACTACAGGTCCCACAGTTGGTCCTTCTTCCAGCCACAAAAAAGAAATAATTAGTAGAGCACATAAAATATTGTATAACTATAAGAATCAACCAGAGGAAGTTAGAAAGGATTGAGACAAGAGATTGGATAAGGAATCACAAAGAAACAATGGGAAGATATATGTATGTCTCCCAAATATGCAACAAAATCTAGAAGATTTAGGATTTTACCCCAAGTAGACTCCAGAGAATCTTTCCTCAGGCAGACAGCAAATGTTGGAGGTTTGATGGGGAAGAAATTGGTACTTGGGAACATATTTTCTGGGAGTGCGGTGAACTGGTGGACTTTAAGGATTCCCTGCATGATACACTGCCAGAGATGCTGGGTGGGCAGATTGGTCTGATGAGGAAGATGATATTTCTAAGCTATGGTACAGAGTCAGAATTGCCTAGGCATGGTAAGGCCTTACTGTGTCTAATAATGGTGGCTGACAAAAAAGCAATTATTAGAAAATGGAAATCAAAATCTAAACCCAAGTATACAAGTAGTGAATATAGTAACAGAGATAAAACAACTGGAACTGAGATCTTTAGAAAAGAGTAGGAGCAAACTACATAGGAAAAAAATGGGAAATGTGGGAACAATAGATAAAATGGAGGAATGAGGTTTAAAAGGTGGCAGGACTTAAATGAGCTTCTTCAGATTACTAATTCAGACTCGGAGGAGAGTTCAGTTTCTTATTCTCCCTGGGGGGGGGGGGGTCTTGAGACTATTGCTAGAATGTGATAGTGTTTTCAGTGGGAGAACATTTTGGCTTCTCAGTCCCTCAGAAAATTTTATGAGTTTTTCAGAAGAATTTTCTAGAACATACACACATTCCTCCTGTACTGTCAGCTTTGGAGGATGTATGTTTTACAATGTGCAATTTTCCTGGTAGTCAGACAACTACCCCAAAAAAGGCAGATAGAATTTATAAGGTTCCTCAGTCTTTTGAATTTTTATAGGCTTTCCCCAAACCTAACCCACAGCTATAGTCTTAGTTGATCTCACTGCTGCTAAGAGCTTAATTAATTCCAATCCTACCTTTTCTGATAAGGATGAGAAAATTATTGATAGGTATGGGTGAAAAAGTCTGTACTTCAGCAACTTTGAATTGTCATATATATATATATATATATATATATATATATTTATGTTAAAACTTGCTTTGACAAACTGTAAATGGGGTTCCCATCAGCATGTCGAACGCTGACAATATCGAATCCGATATTGTCGCCTTGAGAATGCCGAAACTGCAGAACGTCGAACGGGTAAAAGGAAATCTCCTTAAGGGGAGTTTTCCATTTACTTCAATGTAGTGTGGTCTTGGATTTGGTATATTAAGTAGCGGGGGGTATGGGGTGCAGGGGTGCTTGCCACCCTGCCTACACCCTTTAGTTTTTTTTGTTTTGTTTTTTTTTTTTTTTGTATTGGCATTCGAAAATTGAATAGTTCGATCACGTCAATTCGACATTTAGCGATTCGAACTATTCAATTTTCGAAATGCTGATTTAGACCCTATGAAAGTATGAGGAATATTTTACATGCAGTTTCTTCTTGTTAGAAAAAAAATCTGCTTTAAATACCTTTTTTCTTTTGCACAGGTCATTCCTCATTGTTTGCAGTGTATTGTATGACTCTATAGATACTTCTTCCAGGTCTATGGCCATTGGTACTGTTTTAAGGAGGTTTGCATGGCTGTACCTTCCAGATGATGTTAAAAATTAAATTTTAAATTCTTACCTGGAAGGAGATTTAGTGTTTGGTCTGTCTGCTACAGATGTGATCAAAAAGTTTATATGAAAGGGGCAAGATGATCTGGAGAATCTCTATGATTTTTTAGCTCTCTTTTTCCAAATTGTTCAAGGGATTTTCTTTCTCCTATTCCATTTTTGCAGAAAGCAGAATAGGCAGGCTCATCAGAACTCAGGTAAATAGATATTTAAGAACGAATAACATGGAACTTCCAAAAAGAAGTATTTAACCTCCAAAACCAAGGACAGTCCAATATGTCTTACTGACTATTCAAGAGGCCTTGTAACTTAAACCTACCCTGGCCCCTTTTTCTTCCAAAAATTCTTAATCTCTGTTTTCTACTTGGGAAGAGATTGCTTCAGACAAATGGGTTCTGAATATCATTCATCAAGATTACAGATGGCATTGAGAGGAAATTCCTCCTTTCCAAAGGGTCATTCATCATCCTCCACATCAAACTATTTTGTTTCTTCCTGTTCTTCATCATATGCTATCCCAAGAACTGATAGAACCAATATCTTTTTCCCTTTCCCAAATGGGTAAGGTTTTTTAATTCAAAAATGCTCCTAGTGTCAAAGAAAGAAAATGATTCGGGACTAGTTCTGGATCTTTCATTCCTAAATCTGTTTGTGATAGTGCCCTAATTCAGAATTTTGTCATTTCGCAACCTGTTGCCTCTTCTTCCTCTTTCAAGCTTCCTGGTAACCCTAGACTTATAAGATCATTGTCATCACACTTCTGCAAATTGTGCCTACCCAATAAGGACAATTGTGGCAACTCAGTGTTAATATTGCTAGGCTTGTAAGGGCTCTGGGGCCACTAGCCTAGTAACCTCCTATGAACCTATGAGCATCCCTATCCATCTAGCCTTCAGATGTTTCTTAAAGTTTTGTGTGTCTGAATCACATTATCAGTTCTTTGCCTTACCCTTTGAACTATTCACTGCACCACGACTGTTCACAAAATGTCTAGTTCCAGTTATAGCTCATTGCAGACTACAGAGTATCCACATTGTTCCATATTTAGATGACTCGCTTATATTTCCACAGTTTGTTTTTAAAGTGTCAGGAATCTATCTCTTGGGTGATAGCTCTCTTCTACAAGATGGGATTCCAGGATAAAAGTCAAAAGTCTTTCTTGACTCTGTCTCACACAGTATTCCATTTCTGGGATGTCAACTAGACATCTCAGTTCAAAGAGCTTTTCCTGTACAGCAAAAATAGATCCTTATTTAGATCTGTTTCTAAGATTTTCCACTCAGACTTCAGTTACTGTGAGGGAATACCTCAGGATTTTGTATCTCATGGCAGCTATGATTCTCATGATACCTCTGGCAAGACTCCACATGAGAAAGATACAGTGGTATCTGAAATTTCTTTGGTCCTAGCATCAACACCTTTTATCTTTTCACATCCTAGTGCTGAGGTTTGCCAGAAGAAAAGTCTTTCAGTGGAGACAACAGATATACTGAAATCCAGGAATCTCCTTCTCCATCCTTGCACCACATAGATGTCAGGCTCTACTTGGGGAGTAGTTTCAGGAGGGACAGAAGTGCAAGAGTATGGGACACCAAAGACAGATGCAAGCACATAAATATCTAGGAGATGCTTGCCCCTGATCAAGGCACTCAACTCACTGAACCATCTTTGGTCCCTGGGACTTCTTCAAAATGGTTTCAAACAATGCCACAATGTTGTGGTACATGAACCTGCAAGGGAGAACCAGGTTGTACCCCTGTGTTAACATGGGATATTGCTTCACAGCACAGTCTCACTACACAGGTATTTTATATTCTGCCAAAGTAAAACTGTGTGGCAGACAAGCTGAGCAGGACCAGGCAAAACCTCACAAATGGAAACTAGATAAGGGGGCCTTCCAAGATTTGATTCATCTGTAGGGAGTTCCTCAAGTTGACCTTTTTGCCTGTTCTTTGAACAATCAGCTGGCAAGATTATTTTCCAAGACTCTATGCAAGAAGGCCTGGAAGACAGATGCCTTTTCTTTTCTTTGGACAGGAATGTTCCTTTATGCTTTTCCACCCTTTCCACTAACATCCAGGGTACATCTAAAATTCAGAAAGATTCCCCCCCAAAAATCATTGCGGTGACTCCCTTCTGGCCTAGGTAACTGTGGTCCTCCCTTCTTTCAAAATGGTCAGAGGCAATTACCACAAGCTTCCTTACAGACTGGCACATGAGAACATGGGTATTTGATACACTCCAACACCTGTCATTTTCAGCTGACTGCCTGGATGATAAGGTCATAATTCCTTTTAGGCATCTGTTCACTGAGGATGTGCAGAAGGTACAGAAGGTACAAATGGAGACAAGAAAGCCTCCTACTAGAAAATCATATATTAGTAAATGGAAAAAGGTTTCTAGTTGGTGCCAATGGCATAACCAGCAGCCATTCATGGCTAGCTGTTCTCTGGTTTTACAATATTTGTGTGATTTACTATCCTATGGTCTTACTTATTCTGGTATCAAGATTCATTTATTGGCCATTTTAGCATGCCTGCCCATAGATCCTCTTTTTCAAGGCAGTCTCATGGAAAACAGTTTACTGGTTGCTCTGGCCTCGACAAGAAAGGTATCTGAGTTGCAAGCTCTTATGGTACGTCAAACCTAGCTCATTTTCAATAGGGACAAAGTTTATTTGAGAACTAATCTTTCTTTTATTCCTAAAGTGGTATCCAAGTTTACTTTAAGCCAAACTATTGATCTCCCATTTTCTTTACTGAATATAAAAATGAGGTAGAAAGGGTACTCCATACTTTGGATGCCCACAGACAACTCAGAAATTATCTTGACAGAATTATATTTCTCAGATCTTCATATCAATTACTTTTTGTGATGGTATGAAGAAGGGAAGACAACCTGTGTTTGATTATTTCAAAATGGTTGTCTACATCTATTACTCTTTGTTATGCTCACCATAACAAATGCATTCAGGCAGGGTCAAGGCCCTCTCTACTACGACATCAGTTTCATCTGTGGCTTTTTAGAAAGGGATATATTCTAGAAAAAGTTTAGAAGCTGCTACTTGGTCCTTTGTACATAATTTTATTAAGCACTATAAACTTGATTCCTTCTATAGGTGCAGATCAAGCTTTGCTAGGACCATTCTCCAAAGGTTCCAGGACTCTCCTCCAAAATGCGAGTAATCTACTCAAACAGATAACGCTACTGCAGCAGTGATCAACATGGTGAACATAGTGCAGTTGTACTAGTTGAACTTACCATAACAGTAGATGTTCAAATGATCACTGCTCCAGAAGCCACTCACTTCTTCCATTCCCTTTGTTTTTTTGGTGTGTTTTTATGTCAGGGTGTGCATATTTATATTTTCTTGTTCCTAGTATAGTCCTTTCAGGGCACAGTCTCCTTCTTTCTGCTGGCAGAAAAGCTCTGAAGGGCTTTGTGCTCAAACGTGTCTTTTAGTCAGCCAATCTTGAGCTGCTTGACAGTTTTGGTGCATGGAAGGTACCTTGAGGCTTTGGAAGCTAGCAGGTCATTATATCCTTGGCAGAATATAACCCACACAGCTAAGGCTGGTGGAGCAGTAATAATCTGAATATCTACTGTTATGGTAAATTCAACTTAAACAACTGTGCTTTATCTCAGTACATATTTACCACAAACTTTTACATTTGCAAAATGCCCCCTCATGAGCCAACAGAGCTATAGAAAAGCCATCATATTAAAACTAATGCATCACCAAGAATCATTGTTGTCATATTCATCTGTTAGTTAAAAAACTGGTACTGAAAAACAGAATGGTTGAAATTTCCAGTTAAATTGAGGCCAGATGTTATTATGTTTGATAATGACTGTGCTACTATTACATTAGGAAAAAATGAAAACATGCTGCCTATTAGTCAAAGTTTTAAAGTATAATGGACTTAAGGCTGAGATCATATTTTCAAGAATAAAACTGTTCCCTTCTTCAGACACCACACTCTTTTGCAACCTGGCAGAGATCAAGGCACATATATAAAACAATAATCTGATTGCCCAGTAATGGCAGCATGGGATTGGAGCTTTTTGTCTTCAAATACACCATCTGACAAATACAGCTTGAAGTTTGGGGCACCCATTTAATCCAACATAGCAGCAATGACAACAACAGCAACAATCAAACAACAACAACAACAGGCCAAAGATGGAAACATAAATTGCCTTGTGAAGAGTTTGTAGGTAAATACTACTCTGCAGACTATTACATACCTAACCAATAACAAAATAGTGACCAAAGGTGAGAATCATACCCTCAACCTTGTGCCTGCAAGGTAAACACTTTTTAATCATTATGCTAACCTCCAAATGTTTAAATAAAGCCTTATATAATATTAATGAAGTATGAGTCTGTTCCCACAATATAAACAGTTGGGCTATGTGCCAGTTCTTTTACTGTAATACTGACGCTCACAATCGCAAATCCTGAAATTAAAAAAAAAATGAAAATACAGGAAACCATAAATGGCCAGACTCATTAACACCTACAGTAAGTGTACCCAATCTGTATTCAAGAACATCTCTACCACACTTTTTGTGCTTTTGAGTCACTCAGAAAGATTGCACTAAGTGTAAATGTAGTCTACACTATTATTTATTTAACCAGGAAAGTCCAACTTGGAACAAAATCAATTTTCAGCAGAGGCCTGAGGAGAAAGTCTCCAAACACATCTTTGTAACGTCGGAGGAAACCCACATGAACACAGGGAGGACATCCAGACTCCACACAGAGGGCAGCTCAGCTGAGAATCAAACCAGAGAACCTCTTGCTGTGAGGTAACAACACTACCACTGCACCATCCACTTAAACATAAATGTTACTTTGTGGTAACCTTTATGAACCCCCCTCAATATTTTAGACTACAAAAAAATAATCAGTAGGAATACTAAAATTAAGAGGAAGAAGGTGTGAGTTATGCTTGTGCTGACTGTTCACTCAGGATATTGTACACTTAGTGTAGGCGTCTCCTTTAAAGTTGTTTTTTGCAGGGAGCAACCTTCCTGCACCCCCACATCTACTTCTTATATATACTAAATGTGAAATCCCCATACCTCCGAGAAAAAGGAATACAAGTAAAAACAGGTCAGACTTAGAATATGTAAACATGCAATTTTGCTCATTTACTCTCACTGTTCCAGGGCTTGTACTAATGAGTCTCAGAATTAAAAATGGTTAAGCTATAAACCAAATAATTAATCAGGTAAAGGGTACATGACATTTTTTTGTCATCCTCTTCAAAGTGATCAATTCCCATCTTCTTTTTCTAATAACCTGATCTTATATACTGTGTATAGGTAAAGTCAAGGCATCTGAATAATCACATCTCTTATTATTATACATGTAATAGTATACAATACTAGTAAATACTTGAAGGAGTTTTGCCTTTAAAGTGCATTTAAAGACACTTATTCAGTCAGTGTTTAAATTACCACATAAACAGTAATGAAAATACAAGTGTGAGTTTCTTCTAAGCAAATGCAAAGAAAATGGAGATTTACTTTTTTTCACCAGGGAGCACATGCACACTGCAGCTTTCATATAAACTTATTGAGTTAACAAAACTTCCTTTCAGGCAGCATGAGTGTTAAACTTCTAAGGTACTGACAATGACTTAGTCACAAGCTCCTGCTTCAGGGACTCAGACGCCAACAGGAAATCAGTGAAGTAGAAACATTAGCGGAACTGAAGTTGCAGGAAGTTAAAAAGTAACTAACCTGCTCCATGGAAGGAAGGGTAACACTTTGATCATAAAACAATAATATAAAATAAAAAAAGATCATAGTTATGCTGCTAAATATCTATGGTGTGGAAGCTGGAGACAGTTTTAGTTATGGTAATTCAGCATTAAACCTCTGTGTAATCACAAAATGTGCAACCACTTGATATGTATGAACATAAGCAGGCTGCAGAGATTTAAGTTATAATAGTTATTTATTTAATTTCTTTGTTATACAAATAAAATTACTTATCATCTGCAACCTGTCTCAAAACAAAAGCCATTTAAAGTGTCCAGCTCAGATTGTCTTCAAATTATATTATATTATAATATCTGAATGCCCATGTCTGGGTTTGGGGATTGGGTTAATGGTTACTGTGTTTAACACACAGGCAGAATGTGCAGGGTTTGATCCTCACCTCTGGTCATTGTCTGGTTACTAGCTAGGTGTGTAATAGACTGTATACTGATTGCCTAGCATGAACCTATACTGTTCGCTACTGCCTTTATTTGTCTGCTGAGCTACCTGCAAGGTGGAACTCTGCCATGTTTAATGTAACCCATGTTACATGGAGGGCTCTCATCCTAATCCATTACTTTCTACAGTTTTGATATAAAACTTCACTTCCGCTGTAATCATTTGACATGTGCATAGTGTACTGTCCTTCATGGCTCCATCTCTCTTAGTCACTAAGACTGCTATGAAGCCCTGTTGTTTAACATTGAATCTTAGCTTCTCATCTCTTGTCTTAGTATAAATATAGGTAAGACTCACAACACATTATTTAACCCTGATCAATTTACTGTTGACAGGGACAGATTTATTATTTGCTCATCTTCTAAATCTCTGGCTTTGTTGAATCTATTGTAGTAATATGTATCACTCAGTAAATCATTATCACTTCACTTGCAGATCAAGAAGAAGTAGCATAGACTAAATTCAGACCTGCTGAATCTACCTTTGTCTGTATAACTTGAGCACTAATCCAGACCATCTTTTTAGTGGCAGGAGTGTGCAGTTAAAACTTGTCTGATCGAAGACTGCTGGAATGGGGCTCAGTTTTTAGCTTTTTATTGGTTAATTTGGTGCCTTCTGTGCAGAGTCTGTATGTCTTTCCTGTGGTCGCGTGGGTTTCCTCGGGTGTTCCGGTTTCCTCCCACATCCAAAAGACATACTGTAGGTGGATTGGACACTCTAAATTGGCCCTAGACGTGAGTGCTTGTGTGTGTGTGTGCCTTCTGTGGAAGGTTCGGTGCCGGGCTGGCAACTCAACACCATAAAACTCCACTGCCAATCATGAGTGGACAGGTGATGCGCTGTGGCAACCCCTAACCGGGAAAAAGCCGAAAGAAGAAGATGAAGATTGGTTAATTTGTTTAAATCATTTTGCTCATTTGCTACTGTTATATTAAAAAAAAAATACACTTTATGCATCGCCACTTAGCTAGGGTTAAACTATTCCTGGTGCCATAAAGTCTGGTCTTCAAATTTTCCTTTAGAACTAGTCAGTTTTTTTAGGTTTAGCACTCAAATCTGTTTCTTTGAGCTCAGCACATGTTCAGAACTCGTTGTAAGCACTAAATAAGCTATAAATTACTACAGCACTCAACTTTCCTCACTTGTCTAGAGGAAAACAGTTTTTAGGACTTAATAAATAAGCACCTATCCAGGCATGTTTAAGGGTCAGCTCCCAGTGTTTTCTCCTGTCTAGACAGACAACCCTCTCCTCCTACCACCCAACACTATAACCTGTGAGAGATGCACTTATATAGCCAAACTGGAAGCAAAGCTCTTTTCATCCAAGACAGGACTAGACAGTCAAGAAGAGAAGGTAAACACTTGCACCACACCACACTCATCACATAGTCCCCCAAAACCTATACCACCAAAACACACACATAGCAACACAAAACACACACACTTATATTCGCGGAGGCACTCAATAAAAATCTGCTCAAGCAACAGAGACCTCCAAAGTAGAAACGCATGCAACCTCCACCCCCCAACACAACCCAAATGACACATAGCCCACAAACTCAGTGTGCCACTCAACCACAGCCCATAAGGCATAACAACATACCCAACACTCTAGTCATAGGTGACTCTATAGTCAGGCACACTGATGTTCAACTCACCAGGCTAAACAAGGAGAAAGTTACTGCCAGCTGCCTGTCAGGTGCCAGGATCCGCCACATAAAGCACGCACTCAGGTCATGCCACAACAAGTACAAATATGACTCTTTCATTGTCCATGTTGGTGTGAATGACCTGAGACGTACCACCCTGGACTACATGAAAAGAGACATGGAGGAGCTCTCCGATCTTGTAGCCCAGGCAGGTATGACCCTAGCCCTGAGTAGCATCCTGCCATCACCCAGAATCATACCACAGTACAAGGACAAATGATTGACTTCAACAATTGGCTAAGCTTCTGGTGTCATTCTAAGAGGATCCAGTATCTGTCTGCCTGGGAAGACATGATCAACAGACCACGATGCTTTGCCAGAGTTGGCCTGCACCTGCCGCCCTTAGGATTCTGGATACTGGCTAAGGCTCTTGCCACCGCTATAGTGCGTTTTTTAGGCAAGGTTCAAATGACAAATTCACCACCATAGCAGGTACAAGCAAGCAAAATCTGAGGGTAATGCTGCTCAGTGCTAGAAGTCTAAACCTCAAAATGCATTCACTCGAAGCACTCCTTAAAATGGAGAACATCGACATCTGTGCAGTGACAGAGACCTGGTTCAAGGCTCCAGAGAGCACCCCTGCATTAACTAGCCACACCTTTCGGCCACCTAACCTGGACTGAAACACTAAAGGTGGAGACTTGTCCATATTCATTAAGGATATCAACACCTCCAGGCTAGTTGCTCAGCATAATGCATCCGAGATGCATCCGAGATTGTCCAAGTGCAACTAACTCTGGGCAAGACCGCAATCCAAATTGTAACTTGCTACAGATCTCCCACCATGCCCTAGGATTCCCACTCCTCATTTCTTGATACACTGGAAAATATTAGGGTGCAACCCAACACCCTAATAATGGCCGATTTCAACTACCCCACCATTAACTGGGAAAACTACTCATGTACCAACTCTTTTACTCAACGTTTTCTGGAATTCATAAATTCCAACACCTTGGATCAATTTATCCACACCCCCACCAAAGGCAGCAATATCCTAGACCTGGTCATTACCAACATGGGTGACCGGTGTTCCACACCAGAGGTCAAATCTTTGTTGGTTAGATCCGACCACAAGCTAATCAGCCTAGAAATCCACATCCTGCCCCCACCCCCCATTAGGGAAACCACTGTAAAAAATTTCTCCAAAGCCAACTTCATGCTTCTTAAGATAGAAGTGGCAAATTTTACGACACCCATGCAGATGGACAATAGAGGTATGACTGCGGAATCCTACACAAATGCACTTTATAAGCACTTACACGAGTGCATGGATCGTGCTATCCGTAACAGAATCAAGATGCTATTCTCCAAAAAAGGAAGCCAATCTGGTTGTCCCCTGCCATAAACAAACTCTACAACAGAAGAAATAAACTGTTGCAAAAAAGAGTAAAATCCCATGACTGGAAGAACTCCCTGGTCAGCCTCAGTAAGAAGCTAAGATGCCTCATAAAATCCTCCAAAGCTAGTTATGAAAACAAAATTACCACTGATTCTAAAGACAACCACAAAGCATTGTATAGCTATGTCAAGAATCTCAATGGCAACACTCAGATCTGCTCTGAGTTACAGCACAATGGCACTAAATATACATAACCAGCTGATATTGCCAACATCCTGGCAGATAGGGTCAGTGCTAACTTTACCCCCCTCTCACCCCCTAAAGGGCCCATCTCTATACCAGAAGAATGCAAAGTTCCTGTATTCATGGCTGCACAGGTAAAAAACACACTCTCCAAAGCCAAGAACATAGCATCCATGGGACCTGACAACATCCCAGGCTGCATTCTACATGAACTACAGAATGAAATGGCACCTCAGCTAAGCACCATGTTCAATCATAGCCTCACCTCAGGCTTATTGCCCACTAAATGGTGCACAGCAATTGTTATCCCACTCCACAAAGGGGGAGCCACCATGGACCCTGGGAACTACTGCCCCATTAGCCTAACAAGCCTGGTATGCAAGGCCATGGAACATATCATCATGGAACTTATAAACAAAGACATTGGTAATCTCCAAACTCTGGACCCCACCCAGTTCGGGTTTGTAAAAGGCAGATCATGTCTCCTAAACCTGATTGACTTCTTTGAAGCAGTCACCAAAGCCGTAGACAAGGGTAAGGTGGTTCACAAAGCCTATCCAGATCTCGCCAAGGCTTTTGACACCATCCCACACTCTGGAATTATAGATAAACTCACTAAACTAGGTATAAATCCCTATGTCACAAGATGGGTTGCCAACTGGCTCACTGACAGAACCCACACTGTGAAAATAGCAGACTCTAAATCCAACTTCAGTTCAGTAACAAGAGGAGTACCAAAGGGTTCAGTCCTGGGTCCTCTCCTGTTTGGTATCTACTTTTTTGAAGTACAGGCTAACACAGAAGGTCTTTGGATAACAAAGTTTGCAGATGACTGCAAACTAGGAGCCATAACTGAAACTCCTAATGATGTGGACATCCTACAAAAGGGCCTCACTGAGACAGATGCCTGGTGTCAAAGCCATGGCCTCAAGCTCACTGCTAAAAAGTGCATTGTCATCCCCTTTGGTAAAAACTCTGTATCCATGAGCTATCACATAGGTGGTCTGAAAGTGTGATAAGAGACCTTGGGATATAGGTGGACAAGTAGTCCCTCCTTTGATAATCATATCGCCACAGTAGTCAGGAAATCCTTCTACATGGCACACCTCATCACAAAAGGTTTCTCATCCAGGAAAAAAGAGGTAATTGTTCCCCTCTACTCGTCACTCATTAGACCCATTATAGAGTACAATGCCCCTTTTGGTATGTACCTCACAAGACATCTACAACAACTGGAAAGGCCGCAGAAATACCTCACAAAGAGGATTACTGGCCTCAAACAGATGCCCTAGGCAGACCGTTTAAAAAAACTCCAGCTTTACTCCGTCACATATTGCCTACTCAGAGGCGATCTCTGCCTAACATACAAAGCTATGTCAAACCCAGAGCTGTGGACATGCTCCACTTAAAGAAATCCCAATCCCTCTGAGCTACACGCTCTAGGGACCTAAACCTTGTCACCACAATAAACAGAACATGCTGGAGGGATAGATTCCTGTCCCATACTCTGGAACAAACTACATATCTATATCAGACAAAGCTCCTCATTAGCACTCTTCAAGAAAAACCTTGATGATTGGATGGGAAATAGGGCATTCACCCCGGGGATCACCTCTGTGGCTCTGCTCAATGGGAGCACAGGAAAATAGTTTTCTTGGGTGGCGAAAGCCAGGGTACCTTTTTGGCTAGGCTTGTATAGACCCTAGGGCCCATAGCCTAGTACCTACCTATGAACCTATGAAACAAAGTCTGCATCTTCTCTACCCCCAATATTTCTTAACTAAAATTATTAGGACAAAGATATTTGAAGCAATCCTCCTACCATCTTTACTTTTTTTACTTTCGATTTGTGCTTTACTCCCAGTGCATACATTTTAAGCCTGAAAATAACATACAATAGAACTGCAACATCTGATTCTCATAAGTTTCTGTAATTTGCTCAATCAAATGACTTAAATTACCATTTTATTTATCCAAAAAACAACACATCATCTTATATAAGGTTGTCTGTTCCTTCACATTCCTTGCTGTGACTAACACAGTTAAGTGACACTGCCCATTCATGAAATTTGGATTGTATTGCCTTAATACAGTTAGCCAAGTCCAGCAAACATCATAATGACTCCCAGTATTTGTAAGTAAAACCACACAACAGCTCAGCAAACACAAGAGAAGTGAAAAAACAACCCAGTCACACCAGGTACTTAGTGTATTTGCAGTTTAATCCAAACACTTTCGTCTTACTAGTTTCAGACTTCTTCAGAATAAAAAGTAAAGAGCACAAACACATACTAGATACCCATTTCTCCACCCCTTTCTTAATTAGTTAATTTCAGACCCTCACAGTTGTTAAAACACAGCACAACATAAAAGGCATACTACATTAATTTAATACTCTGTTATAGACTCACAAAACATACTAAATATTGCAAATGATGTCATAAAATTCATAAAACATATGCTGCTTCCAATTTCAAATAAGAACTTAATGACAGTGTGCCATTAAGTCTAGGCTTTTCATCAGAATTAAGTTTAATTTGCCATTTTAGCTCTTTAAATTCTAAAAATTCATCACTTGGCCCACCCCTATGTCCTAGAAAAAAATGTGATCTATTGGCACAAAATTTAAAGGCATGCGTTGGGTTCTCCCTAATATGTCTATAAAGGGCATTATTTTCATTGTGATGTTTAATTTCATAAATATGCTCATAGATCCTAGTCCTAAATGCTCTCTTGTTTTTCACCACATAATGACTGCCACATGCCTGACATACTGCAACATATACAGCTGGACAAGGGAACTGACGGTAGGGCATTGATACTACCGTATAGCATTGGCTATTTTGACACTTGTAACGTTGTCAAGAAATACTGGAGAATTTTCAGAACGGACCCTGAGTTACTTTCCTTGTTAGGAGAAATAAACGGCCATTGTATACAAAAAAGAGGCTTCTTTCAAGGGCCCGTGCCCTGGCTCAGCAATCAAGGAGCCTCAATCCTCACCACTAACACCAGAGAGGACATCTCATATAGGAGAAAGGATAACAAATGCACACAGTAAAGTACAATTTCCCTTAAGTGCACACAGACATCACAGTCAGTCTGGGGCTGGTTGCTCTCCTGCTTTCCAGGTCCCCAATAAGACTCCCCACTGGCACAGCTATAAGGTCCAGATCTCAGCCTAGCTGGCAGGCTAACCTCCAGTACCCTCTCTGTCCAGCCACTGCTTCGTGTCCCTGCCATGTAGCTGACACACCATGCACACTTTGAGATAAGTATTTATACAACTTCACAGACACTCCTGGGAAAGGCTGACACAGATTCTACAGCTGTGCCCCTATACCCAGACTATATGGTAGTAATTACTGCTACCACCAACTAATAATTATCAGCTACCCAAAGGCCCTTAATTAAAAGGGTGTCCAATTATTACTGTGCAATATTATTATCCAATATTAGTGTAACTTAAGCAATCAAGGCTTATTGGAAGTGCTTAGTACAAGATCACTTATAAGCATGCAATGTACTCTAGAGTTTAAATTATCACTACATAAACCAGCCACAGTTGAAAAGGGTTTAAAAATATTTAATAATAAATACTAAAAACACAAGACAATACTACTATACCACAGTGCTATTCAAGAGTTCAGAGATCACACAGAAACTTAAAATAATTCCGTAGTACAGTTCTGACATAACAGAAAACTGCTTAGTCTAATATTTATAGTCCTAGCTATTTCTACAAGAAAACACACTTTTAAGATAACTTACTTAAGACAACAGGCAGTGTTGTAGGTTGGATATCAAGACAAAAATACTTAATAATCTCTGGTTCTCACTGTTTAAATTGAAAATGCAGTTTGGATAAAACATTACATCATTTTTTTACACTTCCTGGAGTTCCCAGGCTGACACATTAGCTACATTTACTTTCTTACCATCTCCCTTTTGTTATCTTGCAGCTGGTCAGGAACAGAGCAATAAAAATACCTTTGCATGTTTAAGTCTAGCAATTTAACTCTTGGTTAAAACAATAGAAATAATTTCTTCATCTAGATTATTCAGCACCACTGTTCCCTTGAAAGGGTCACGACATATTTTTACTGGGTCAGTAAAGAGCACTGTTGCCACATTTTTGTAACGGCATTTCTTTACATTTAAAACAACAAGCCTGATGTTTACATTTATATTTACAAATGATAGAATTATGTATCAAATTCTATTTGACTAGGCTGGCAGCCTTCACCTTTCTCTACCAGTCTTCACCCCCCCCCCCCCGGAGAACTCAAGCTAGTTTTTCAAGTGACCCTTGAGAAACACCGCTTGAGAGGGTTAGGTCCATCTGAGTGTACCTCACCCCATTCCCTGTCTTGAGAGCCCATCTGCATTGGCATTGCTAATCCCACTGTGGTGCTGCATTGACATATCATATGCTTGCAACCCCAGGCTCCATCTTAGCAACTTGGCATTTTGCTGGCTGGCTCTGTTTAACCATATTAGGAGGTTGTGAGCTGTCATTACAGTGAATTTTCTTCCATGCAGATAAGGTTGAAGTTTCTGCAGTGCCCACACTATGGCTAGACATTCCTTTTTCTATAGCTGCATAGCATTTCTCCCTGGGTTGGAACCTACGACTGAGATAAACCACTGGGTGCTCTTCCCCCTCTGAAGAAATCTGGCTAAGTACAGCCCCCACCCCATAGTTCGAAGCATCCACCTGCACAAATTCTTTGCTGTAATCTGGACTGGCTAACACAGGCGGTCCTCCCAAAGCTTCTTTAAGCTTCTGGAATGCCTGCTCGCATGCTGTGGTCCACAATACCTTATCTGGTCTGTTCTTCCATGTCAGGTCTGTGAGGGGAGAAGCTATGGTACTATAACTGGGGACGAACTTTCTGTAGTACCCTGCTGTCCCTAAAAATGCCCTCACCTGCTTTTTAGTAACAGGTGCAGGACATGTCTGAATGGCTTCCACTTTGGCAGGTTCTGGCCTTATCTTACCACTCCCCACTCTATGTTCTAGGTAGGAGACCTCTGCCATACCATCTGACATGTGCTCGGCTTAATGGTCAACCCTGCCCTCTGTAGTCTGCCCAGCACCTTCCTGACATGCTGAACTTGCTCTGGTCAGGAATAGCTGTAGATGGCAATATCACCTAGGTAAGCAAGGGCAAACCCTCCGGCTCCTGCTAGGATATGATCTACTAGCCTCTGGAAAGTCGCTGGGGCATTTTTCATCCCAAAGGGCATCTTTGTGAACTTATACAAGCCAAAAGGAGTCACAAAGGCTGACTTCTCTCTAGCACTGGGAGTCAAGGGCACCTGCCAGTAACCCCTGGTAAGATCAATGGTTGTAAGATACTTAGCCACACTCAGCTGCTCTAGGGCCTCCTCTGCCCTAGACATGGGATAAGCATCCGACTCTATGTAACTATTTAATTTCCTGTAGTCCACACAGAACCTGGTGCTGCCATCCTTCTTTGGCACCAGCACCACTGGGGAGGCCCAGGGACTGTTGGGCTCTTGAATCACCCCTAGTTCCAACATCTCCTGTACCTCCTCCCTCAGAGTCTGTTTGATTCTCTCAGGCACCCTATAAGGTGCCTGCCTAATAGGCCTTTGGGGTCCTGTATCCACCTGGTACTGCACCAGGTGGGTGCACCCTGGTTTCCCAGTGAACATGTCCCCAAATTCCTGCAACACTGCTCAGATTTCTCGAGCCTGGGTAGGAGATAGCTGCTGGGACACTGCTACCTCTTCCACTGAGGTGTCAGCCCAAGCCTCACTGAGGAGATCAGTCCCCAGATCTCCCTCAGACTCCTCCTGAAATCCACTGCAAATGCTCAGCACAAGGGCCTCTCTATCATGGTAAGGTTTCATCATGTTAACATGGTACAATTTGTGCCCCTGCCATCTGCCTAGCAGTTCCACCATGTAGTTAACATCACTTACCTTTCTTACCACCTTGTAGGGACCCTCCCAAGCTGGTTGCAGCTTGTTGTGTCTGACAGGAATGAGAACCATTACCTGCTTCCCCACAGCATGCTCTCTAGCTTGAGCATTCCTGTCATACCACACCTTCTTCTGTTGTTGGGCTTCTGCCAGGTTCTCCTGGGCCAAGCCCATGAGTTTCCTGAGCCTTGTCCTGAGATTTAGGACGTATGCCACAACTGACTCCTTGTGAGACTTACACTCACCTTCCCACTCATCTCGAGTTAAATCTAGAGGTCCCCTCACCCTATGCCCATACAGGCAGTGCTGTAGGTTGGATATCAGGACACAAATGCTTAATAATCTCTGGTTCTCACTGTTTAAATTGAAACTGCAGTTCTGATAAAACATTACATCATCTTTTTACACTTCCTGGAGTTCCCAGGCTGACACATTAACTACATTTACATTCTTAACATCTCCCTCTTGTTATCTTGAAGATGGTCAGGAACAGAGCACTAAAAATACATTTGCATGTTTAAGTCTAGCAATTTAACTCTTGGTTAAAACAATAGAAAGAATTTCTTCATCTAGACTATTTGGCACCGCTGTTCCCTTGAAAGGGTCACCACATGTTTTTACTGGGTCAGTAGAGAGCACTGTTGCCACATTTTTGTAACAGCATTTCTTTACATTTAAAACAACAAGCCTGTAGTTTACATTTATATTTACAAATGATAGAATTATGTATCAAATTCTATTTGACTAGGCTGGCAGCCTTCACCCTTCTCTACCAGTCTTCACAGAAGGGTTGATGGAGGATGTTTTAAATGTGGAAGATGTGCCCCATGCCAACATGTAGTTCACCAAGATAGAATTACTACTGTGAACTTTGGCACCATTAAACCTGCTAAAAAATATTTTTATTATTCCAAAGGAGTTGTATATGTTCCAGTATGTCAGGCATGTGGCAGTCATTATGTGGGGAAAACCAATAGAGCATTCAGGACTAGGATCTACGAGCATATTTATGAAATTAAACATCACAATGAAAATAATGCCCTATATAGACATATTAGGGAGAACCCAACACATGCCTTTAAATTTTGTACCATAGATCACATTGATCTAGGACCTAGGGGTGGGCCAATTGATGATTTTTTTTAGAATTTAAAGAACTAAAATGGCAAATTAAACTTAATTCTGATGAAAAGCCTGGACTTTAACTTCTTATTTGAAATTGAGAGCAGCATATTTTTTTATGACTTTTATGACATCATTTGCAATATTTAGTATGTTTTGTGAGTCTATAACAGAGTATTAAATGAATGTAATATGCATTTTATGTTGTGCTGTGTTTTAACAACTGGGTGGGTCTGAAGTGAACTAATTAAGGAAGGGGTGGAGAAATGGGTATATAGTATGTTTATGCACTTTGCTTTTTATTCTGAAGAAGTCTGAAATTAGTAAGATGAAAGTGTTTGGATTAAATTGCAAATACACTAAGTACCTGGTGTGAACGGCTTGTTTTTTCACTTCTCTTTTCTTTGCTGACTCCCTATATTTGGCTGAAATATATAAAGTGTGGAACATGCTAAATAACAAGTCTACGTCATATCTCATGATTCCTCCTTGATCCTTCACAATGCATTTTACTGTTGTGGAGTCAGTGGAATAACTTCATATCCTGTTTTGCCTTCTGCTTGCGCTCCTTCTCTTTTTCCTCATGTTTCCTATTTCTTCCTCTCACTTTATAAACTAGTGGTTACTTGGTTGATCTTAACAGAGAGGATTATGAATGGGTAGCTGATCATAAACCGTTTATGTGTTTGAGACATGAATGCCAAGATATTCAGCTTGAGACCTAGTTATAATTCTTTGTAGTGCATGGAGCTTTATCTGCTCCCTACTATGGCTTATAAAGCCATAAAGCACTTGACCGATTATCTGGCAGAAAGGCAGTGTAACACAGTCCCTTATGTTTAAACTGACCTTACCATGACACTAAACTGTCCAGAATTTTTGCCTCATTTGTTTGGTTTGTTCCTCATAAAGCCTGTTTTTTTAGACCACTTAGGACTGAAGTCATTAAACAGTGACACACATTTGAGTTTCAGAGTTTGCATCCTTCATAGAAAAAGTAGGCGAGCACACATTCTGTTATCCTAGCTACTTTCTAAGTCTATAAGAGGAAGGCACACCTTATTAGTAAGGGAAGCAGGCAGAACCAAATCTTTTACTCTGCTGATGTCATTTTCTGGTCCGTACTGGCAGATTTGACAGTGTAGTGCTAGACCTGACCTTAAGAACTTAAACAGTGGATACTTAACATTTAAGATCGGGTCTTGAGTTACTGTACTGATTTGTCTTTTTCTGAACATCGGAGCATAATCACCAAGCTCCACACAAGACTGTTGGTACTAAAACTAAATTCTTCTCTTCTTGTATGCTGACTGTTTTCTAACTAAAGTGATGGTTGATATTATTATATACTCTCTCCAATCTATGTTATAAATTTCTAGTTTTTAATTAAATGCTTTTGCTGTGGCAAGGACTTAATGCAGATAGTGCTGTGACTTGTTGCTTTGTGTTCAGTCTTGTTCCTGTTCTTTCTAACAGATTTTGTCACATATGTATTCTTTTTAGATGTGTATGTCTGGGAACCTTTCTTCCTTAGTCTTCACTGGAAATGGATCCTGGAGATACTACAGTAAACAAACAAAAATGTAATCATGTAAATAAATAAACAAACCATTGTGTTGATATAAGTGAAACATAAACCATTTCAAATGGTTTTTAGGTCTTCAAAGAAAGGAACTTATGCTGTAGTGTTCACATATCAAACTCATTACATCTGAGTGCACCTCAGGCGTTTCCGTAGTTACCTCCTACTGCAACTTTCGGTGTCAAATATTGATGTTCATGTTTGCATTAATAATTCCAAAACCATGCTACATACAAGCTATCAGAATATTTTATCTTGAAGTATACATGGTGGCAAACAATTGTATTGATATTTGACCCCTGTCAATCAGCATTTACTAGAACTGTAAGGTGATAACTTCATTTTTTCAAAGGCCACACCCATTAGATCCACACACTGAAAAGGCCTGTACTGGAGGGAATGAGAGGGGAAATTAGGATAAGAGCTGACAAAGAAGACATTAGTAAAAGGGGATTGAAACTGAGATTAATAGATGGAGTGAAGTGGTATGTGATTTTTCTTTTCAAAATATAAAAAGCATAGCCAGGGATGCAGAAAGTATTATTTACTAAAATGTGGCAATCTTATTTCAGAAGGTTTCTGCATCATGGTAGGCCTTCATGATTCAGAGACTGTTGTGCCAGTATAGCTTTCCCCTTGAAGGGGCAGTAGTGTAGAGAGAAGTCCCACTGGAGAAACTACATGTTAATATAGCAGCCCCAGGAGAATGGCCAATGATAATTAGTCCTGTGTTCCCCTGGGAATGGCTGAACTCCTGATTAACTTGTTCCACCTTGCTGAGTAAAAATATTCTGTAGGAGTAAAAATTAAATGCTGTATGTGCATCTATATGTGTCTGTGTGTGGACGCAAGTGTGCATGTTTGTAGGTAGATGAAAATAGCTGAATATAAGTCTGTGTGTGTGTGGGGGGGGTGACTGTCTACCTGGGTTTTCATATATATATATATATATATATATATATATATATATATATGTGTGTGTGTGTGTTTGTAATTAGGGTGCCTAGTTACCATGACATATGGGTACCTTTGTTGAAGGTTGTGCGTCAGGGCCAGCAACTCGGCACATAAAAAATCTACTGCCAATCATTAGCAGACCGGAGTTCCACTGTGGCGACCCCTAACCGGGAAAAGCCGAAAGACACACACAGACACACACACAGTTACCATGACATATGGGCTGATAGGGAGAACACCAGCAATGAGGTACAAAACTACAGTGCTTAATTCAGAGATATTGTAAAGAGCCTGTATTGAGGTATATCTTTATTTGGCTTTATTATGTCTCTAAATCAGAGACTTTCTGTGTGACACTAATTAGTTAGCCCTCATTAGCCAATTAGTTTGGACAGAGAGAATCTGTCTGAATCTTAGACATAATTACAGAAGCCAAGATGAAATGAATTTTATACAATGCAGTTTTTTTTCCCTTATAGAGGACTAACAACGATAATTGGAAGAATACTACAAGTGAGATATAGTCATTGTAAAAATAAGGAAAGATCAAAAGTTATGGAAATGTGGAAGATTCTATGGATGTGAAGAAAGGAATGTGACACAAAGAGAACAAAACAATAGAATCAAAATAAGATGCCAGTAACAAGTAGTAAGAAGACAAAGAAAGAATAATGGCAAAATAAGTTAGTAGAGATTATGGATGAAAAGCACTGTCTTGTGTAAGTTTCACCAAAGCGAATGTATCAAGGGTTGGAATCCCTGAACTGCATTCATGGATGGTATCTGGTAGAAAAACACTTTTTAAAGTGTTTTGCGGGGAGGGGGGAGGACCCCCTTCACCCCCTGATGGGGAGGGCATGACACATATACCTCCCAAAGTTATGTATGCCAACCCCATGTTCGCACCATCTTAAAAATGGGGGAAACTTCCCCAAGAATGGTATCACTTCCTGGACAACTCACCAAAAGTGATTTTCTAGGAAGGAACTCCAATTGTTGGCAAGTTGAAGCTCAGGCAGTCAAAACTAGTGTATTCAGACTTTGTCCACCAGTAGGTTACCCTCTATGTACATGTATAAATCTGCTGTAGTGGGACTGCATACATATCTGTTGACCTCACAAGACCCAAATTTACTGAAAGTTTTGAAACATGAAACAGTAGATAAAAATCAGGTAGCAACTGAATGTGCCAAAAAACAAAATAAAGTATATAAGGTGAAGGATCAGATAAGAAGGCAAGAAATGTGGAAAATGCATAAATATAGTTGCAAGTATAGGAAACTCTTGGAACAACCTCATGTTGATCAGGATCTAACACAGGAATGTCTAAGGAAAGGTGAATTTAAACCAAAAGATGAAAGATTAATATTGGTGGCTCAAGACAGTGAACTATGTATACTTTGATTTATAAAGTCCATTGAACATATGGGAGAAACAGACAAATGGAGATTTTGTAAAACAGAATTGGAAACAGTTGCACAGCTTGTTGCTGGTTGTGATATACTACTAGCAGAAAGACTGTATACTGAAAGGCATAATAAAGTGGCAAGACTGTTGCACTGGGGACTGGCAGACATAATGTTATAATGTTGAAATAGCTGAAAACACTGGAAACAAGAGCAACAAAACATCATAGAAAATTATGAAGTTTATATCACATGGGATTATCCATTACCAACAGTTAAAAAATAGACATGAGAAAACCAGATACAGTAGTCTCAGTGGTGGCTGGTAGCTTCATATCAAAATATGGCTGCAGGAGACAGCTGAATGGATGGGACCAATAGGAAGGGGTGTGGTCAACTAGAAAGAGGTGGGGCTATGCTAAAAACTGCAAAAATTGGGATTTTAAATATGCTGTCCTGGGTGCCAAACTGTCATTATGAAAGTCCAATCAAGACATAATGAAGTGTAGAAGAAAAAAAATATTTCAATGCATTGGCTACATGACAGCTTACTTAATATCTAGATGGAAACAAAAAGGTTGTGAGGCATGAAAAAATAAATTACTTTTTAAATACATTACTGGAATGGCAGTCAAAATCAAGTATAAAAAAACAAGCAGCACTCAACTTAAACCACTTCTCCTTGCACTGCAGTTCTAATTATAATTTATATTCAGCTTTATAAAAGTACCAGGTAACATACTGAAAGTAGTAATCTCTGTGATTTACAAGATCCACTTGTAAAAATGTTTCTTATCCAAAAAAGACCTGCTGCCTGACAACAATTATCTACTTGTTTCATGGGAAAAACATGATCAAAGTAAAAAATGAACAACAAACAAGAAACAAGCACAAGATACATTGCTTAAAGGATTACTGCACAAGTTATGGACCACACATGATAGATTGGCGTTCTGTTTAGTTTACGGGTAAAGCCTGCAAAGATGACTACAAGTCTCCAACAAATGTAATGAGTCCCTGAAAATACTGTAATTCTTTCCTTTATTACAAATACTGTCATATGCATTTCAATACCTAAGGCTTATGCGCTATCTAGTTATGTAAATATTCTCTGCATGGCAACAACAAAAAGGCTTTTAATGTTGGTAATTCTTTAACAGTATGCTTATTAAAGCTTACTTGCATCTTAGTCTCAGACAAGCTTACCTGATGGTCATTAAATCATTGCTACTTAAACACAGAGCAAAAGGCACTGCAACAACATGCATTTTCTGAATAAGAAGAAGCATAAATCAACAGTATAAAATATGACAGAAAACCAGAACATTCTGCAAAATCAAGGACAGATGAAAAGCCATTGTAGTACTTGTGTCTACTTTGGATGGGGGATACTCTGCACACTTAACACTGCATAACAGCTCCTTGCTTTGCTTGGACATATCCAGAGTCATTATGTGGGGGAGTGCAGTGCAACAAGTATGTCACAATTTGAAATGTCTCTGGCTGACTGTGATGGCCCTGACACATTTGTCATACCTCTCAAACCTCAGATCAAGAAATCTGGACAAAGCCATAAATAGAAGTGGGACAAAGGCCCAAAAGTTAGGACAATTTTTAAATATTGCTCTTATAAACTTAGAAAGATAATTGCATCAGTATGAATTTTTTGAAGGGTATGAAATCTGAAACTCAAATGTCTGTTATTATTTTTTAATTTCAATCTTTAATGACTTGCCACTAATTTGCCAGAAAACTACAATTTTATGAAAACCGGACCAAAAATGTGATGCAAAAATATAAAATAGCCACACAATACAGCTGGGGACCTGTCAAAAGAAGGGACACCTTTTAAATATTAGTACTGTTAACTTGAGCAGCTGACAAAATAAGAGAATCTACATGCATTTCTGAAATTAAAAGTAATCTATAACTCTGATCATTAGAATTATTTATAAATTGTAAACCCTCAACGTTTTCTTCCAAATTTGCCATTTTGCAGAGGGATTATTAGGGGGAGAGCAACATTTTGAGGCAAAATCAGGGATGGTTGAGAGGTTTGGATATACCTAATTCTATAAAGCGATTTATTTGCGCGTACCTCAACGCAGGAAATCTGGACAAGGCCAAATATATTGGAGGAACATACAAACAGTACTTAAAATTGCTCTTGTATAAACTTAGTTGACAGAATAACAGGTCTTGCATGCATTTTTCTGAAGGGTATGAAGTCTGAAACTCAATGTCTGTCATTATTTAGTGACTTAATTCCTAAATGATTTGTCAGAAAACCACAAATGTTATGAGGAATAAACCAACATTAAGAAGTAAAAAGCTATTAATTCTGCAAAAATCTGGACATTTGAGAGGTATAGTTCAGCCAGGGCTGTCTGAGTTTGCCACCCTTCCACCCCTCACAAAATCATGGACAAATGGGGTCTTCCCCCTGGAGCTATTCCAATGTCCTATTACTCGGCTATTTTGCCCCATTTACCATAAACACTGCAATGTGCATATTGCTTTATTTCTCCGATGATTTGGATTTCATTTAAAAGTTTTATTTTACATTTTACAGCACAAACACCAATAACACATCTGCTAAACAAAGCAATGCAGTCTCACAATGAAAATAGACTTAGCATTAAAACTTCTCTGCCCTTAAAACTTACATTCATTGAAACAGCATTGAAACCCACATTCAAAGAAAATATATCTGGCCAGTGGCAGATAAAGATTAACTTTGGTCTCTTTTCAAATCATAGGCCCCTTGCACAGGAAACATACATGTGTTCTTTGTTACACCTTCCTTTTTGTTGTTGTTGTTGTGTCTTTCGGCTTTTCCAAGCTAGGGGTCACCACAGCGGAACTCCGGTCCGCTAATGATTGGCAGTAGATTTTTACATGCTGAGTTGCCGGCCCTGATGCACAACCTTCAACGAAGGTACGCCCATTCACGCATGTCTCCACTCAGAAAATGCTCTTGCTGAGAATCGAACCGGTCAACGTCTTACTGTGAGGCGACAACGCTACCACAGCACCACCACCGCAGTACCTCTGTTACACCTTCCTGATTGTATTAAATTATATTCCTTGTATAATACAGTACAGTTGTTAGAAGGCGTTTTAAGTTTATTGTTTGGAACATTTTTTCCAGTAAACAATGAAACAAAATGCATGCACCAATAATGACAAAACTGCCCAATTCAGAACACTTCCATCATAAAAGTCTACTCAAACTTCTACAATCCACCAGTATCAGTAAATATGCACAATCTCTGCAGAAGTAAAAGTCATCTAAATAATTCCACATTAAAGAGCTCTGTAACTAATGAAGAGTTGGCTGCTAGCAAACAACTTTATATTCCATTGTTTCATCTACAAATAAAGTGCCTGTTGCCCTTGGGGGATAAATTTCGTATGTTACATAAAAAAATGATAAGCTAGTAATATTGCAATAGGGGATGGATGGCAAACTGATAACATGTTCATCACTACTAGGTATCTCCACCAAAGAGGACATTCTCGGGACTACAGCATCCACCCCCTTTAAAAGTACAATACAGTACAATATCAACAATGCATTTATATACTGTGGGAGTAGGACCCACAGCCTTCTGCATCTAAAGAAATTATACTGCCTGTTGTGCTATTAACAATGCAAGTCAACACACCATAAGCAGCACTAAACTTCTCTTCAAGCTCTCAGCTCTTTGTAAAATCCACTCGACACGCAACTGTATCTCTCAACTTTGAAGCACAAGAAATCTGGAAAAAGTCAAAATTTATTGGGGGGAGCCCAGAAACTAGGGACACATTTTAAACATTGCTTGTATAACCTTGGAAAGTTGCTAGAATAAAATGCTCTCTTACTGCCAAACATTTCACTGACAAGATCTGAACCCAGGACCCTGAGTACTACAGTCAGAGCAACATACCACGATGCCAAATCAGCTATCTTTTAAAGGGCACCTAGACTGAAACTTAAATGGCTATCATTTAGTGAATTCAGTTCTCACCATAGATCTCAACTTCTTAGCACAAAACACCTAGACAAAGCCAATAATGGGGGAATACAGCCCCCCAAACATATTCAGTGAATTCAGTTCTCACCATAGCTCTTAACCTGTTAGCACAAAAAACTGGACAAAGCCAACAATGATCTTATAAACAGAAAATTGCTAGAATAAAAGGTTTTGTGTTACCGTGTACTTTCTGAAGAATATGAAGTCTGAAATTCAAATGCCTGTCATTATTTTCCAGAAAACCACAGATTTTGTGAGGAACAGAACAGCAATATGAAGCAAAAATAAAATGCCATGTTACCACCCACGCGTTTCACTGCCAAGTCTTGAACCCAGAACCGTGTGCACTACAGACAGCAATATCCCACTATGCCAACTCCGCTGCTTCTTAAAGGAGAGCTAGACCGAAACTTAAATGGCTCTCATTTAGTGAATTCCATTCTCACAATAGCTCTCAACTTCTTAGCACAAAGCACCTACACAAAGCCAGTAATGGGGAATACAGCCCCCCAAACATATTCAGTGAATTCAGTTCTCACCGTAGCTCTCAACCTTTTAGGGTAAAAAAACTGGACAAAGCCAACGATTTTATAAACAGAAAATTGCTAGAATAAATGGTTTTGTGTTACCATGTACTTTCTGAAGAATATGAAGTCTGAAATTCAAATGCCTGTCATTATTTTCCAGAAAACCACAGATTTTATGAGGAACAGAACAGCAATATGAAGCAAAACTTTCACAAGTGGTGGTGAGTAGGGAATTCAAGCTCCTGCTACCTACCTCCCAAGGTACAGGGTTTGAGTCTAGCCACTACCAGGTATATTTCCTGAGTTCTTGTAGTCACTGGGGTCATTTCACACACACATGTTTCAGCATAACCCCACTGTTTCCATAAAGCAGTACCTGGCGTTTCATTCAGCACAGCAGTCCAAGCTCCATTTCAGCAAGTGTTGCAGGCATAGCTGTTTCTCAAGCAAAAGTCTCAGCTCAGCTAGTTCTGAATGCATGCGTGCGAGCACAGACTGCAGACCTTGCAGTCTGATCCCCTTCCAGTCTATGCAGCTGTAACCGTATAGAATTCTGAGGCATCTGTAAGACTGTTGCCTTATTCTAAATCCAGACTGGTTAAACAGCAGTCCAGATTTGAGTTTTCTACTAACGCATGCGTGAGTTTTGAGATTTGGGATTTTTTTTATTTTTGGTTTTCAGTTGGGGGGCCTGCAGTCCTGCAGTACAATAGAACGAGCCACCACTGGACTGTTGTCCATGAAAAGAAGACAAACGTAGCATTGATTATTGAAATTGGTACACCCATTGACTACACAGTCTCTTACATACAGAGAGGCACAAAGTCATAAAGTACCAGAATTTGCAGACAGAAATGGGGGCAATGAGGAAGAAAGATACCCAGACAGTTTAGCAGTAGTAGTAGGAGCAGCAGGTCTTATAAAAAAGAATTTACAAATGTGCTTAGATATGTTACCGATACATGTAACTCCATACGAATTGCAGAAGGAGTCATTACTGGGCACATTGTGGGTGCTATGAGTTAATTTCATGAACTTTAACTATACCTTGACTTAGGAATGTGACCATTCCCCATCATGGTATTAGAAACCCAAAAGACTTGGAGAAATTAATAAAGGGAGAATACACATAGTGTATGCTTTGCTTTAAAATGAGTCTGACATTTTCATCAACAGTTAATTTGCTGTAATCTGAAGATGGGGTGATTTTCAATAAAAATCAGAAAGTTTGTTTTAAAGAAGCAAACAGGAATTTATTGCACCACACAAAAATTATTTCAAAAAGAATGTCACAATGAAATTAAACTACACCTGGCATACACTGTGCTGCTTGTGAAATCAGTATATGTTTAAAGATGAAGGTTTGCATGCAGTAGTAATAATTATCTACTGTTATGGTATTGATAAAAACAAACATAAAATAGTACAACAAAATGTGAAGTTCAAAATGTTTATACTCTTTCCTTATTAGTATATTCTAACTGTGGTAACAAAACCCCTTAGATGAAGGAGAACTACTCTGTTTCTAAGTTTCTCTTTATTTCAGTAAAACATTTCCATTTGGTCTTGTTTTAATGACTGAGCATGAAATGTCTAAATATATATAGTTGTATATGTATGTGCATGTATAAATATATATATATATATATATATATATATATATATATATATATATATATATATATATATATGGTCTATATTAGAACACCGAACATTTGAAGTGTTCTAATATCGACCAGTTTTCAGTGAACGCTGAAAATATCGAAGTAACAGGAAATCAAATTCTTTCCCATGGAAAGAATTTGGTTATCCGTTTCTGTTGCTTTGGTATTTTCAGCGCTCTGGTGGAAAGTTCCGGGTCGGGTTCAGGCAAATGTGCGATTGTGTGGACGTGTAGGTTAGGGCGGGTTAGGTGAGTTAGGGTAAGGGCGCAGGTCAGGTAAGTGTGCGATTGTGTGGATGTGTGGGTTAGGGTGGTTTAGGTGAGTTAGGGTTAGGGCACGGGTGAGGTGACTGTGCGTTAGTGACGGACTTTAGGGTTAGGCTTTGGGTTAAGGTAAGTCGATAGTTAGTGGTGCATGTATAGTTTAGTGTAGGGTTAGGTGTAAGAGTTTAGGTGTATGTGTGTGGATTGCTGTTTGTTTGGTGTGCTTTTGTTGTGTGTATGTGTTTTGGAACAGCAAATTTTTTCCCTAGGAAAAAATTTGCTGTTCCGAATGTTCGTGTTTTGTATTTTCGATTGCTAGGGTTCAATATTAGAACACTCAACATTTTGAATGTTCGATGTTCTAATATAGACCCTATATATATATATATATATATATATATATATATATATATATATATATATATATATATATATTGATATATATATATATATTGATATAGATACGTATATATACACACACACACACACACACAAATATATGTGTGCATGTGCGTGTGTGCGTGTGTGTGTGCATTTTCCTGTATATATGCAATAACTTTACAATAACATAACATGCACTGGCAGCCTTATTTTGCAGTACTACCATAATGAGAAATCAGACCTGTAAATCATTTAGTTTTAATAATATAGATTAATGTTTACCTTTTGCTTTAATGGCTGCTTCCAGTGCAGCAACATCAGCACTTGGACTAAAGTTAGGATGTGGTTGAAGTTGTGGTCCATGTAGGTGGTAGCGTTGTTTCTGAATTAATAGAAAACACACAAATTAATTACATATTAACTTCTATACATTTTAACTTAAACATCATGGATATGTAAAATAAGATCTGGAAATACTTACCACTGTTAGCCTACGTGTATCATTCTTAAAAATATAGCATTATATGGCAGGTCATAATGTTATATACAAAGCCAGATGGTAAACATATACCTTGGTTATGGATTTGGTTACATGAATTGTATCTTCCAGACCAAGCCATATCAAGCATAAATATATCTCATCACATTCTGCACCCTTAACATGGATCATCGCTTTGTTGCACAAGGGTCAGGGAATGTGCCATCTTCTGATCTGTCTAAGTTGCCTTTTCCTTAAAATATAACTGACGGAAAAATATCCACTAATCACATAAACATTGCTACCATCAGAAAAGAAAATAAAACAGACAGTAGTTATTTTTCCCCTCAGTATATAGTACTGTATCCATGTCATTACATATAATTAAAAATGTTGAATTTTGTTAAGAAGCATGTCAAATAATACTGTATCCAGGTCATTACATATAATTAAAAATGTTGAATTTTGTTAAGAAGCATGTCAAATAAAGTAGTCTCACACTGCATGCACTACAATGACAGTTATAACCTACAGGGCATATTAGAATCTGCTATGTGCAATTTATCTTGCAATGCAGCTTACACCAGGTATAGAAACACTCTGAAGACAAAAAAATGCAGCACGTGGAGGAGCCATTCATTTTTTTTTTCAAAGTACAATTCTATGAATCATCAAAATTCAAAAACAGTGTCTCAGAAATGTTTCCCATCATAAAGTTGATCAAGGAGAAAAAAAGGTAAATACTTTGTTTATATTCTTCCATAAAAGTAAACAAACCAACAAACAAGTATTTGCCTTTTCCTCTTTGTCATGGCGACTGATCTCTTAGGTGATTATGGTAAGCAGCGGGAGGTATGGCCGAGAGGGAAGTAGGTGCACAACTTCTGCTCTATATATGAAAACTAATTTTGGATAACTATTCATTTACAGCCGTCAGATCCCTGTTTAGTTAATGGATTTTTATTATTAATCATTTATATTTGAGTACCAGCAAGGTCCATCTAGGCTACAAGTAACTTATTTTTCAATGGAGGCCTAAGGAGAAAGGCTCCATTAAAGAACAGTAGTAATGTTAAGCAACAGGCAGTTATAAGGAATACTGAGCTTAAATAACGAGCAATAAGTAATAATATAAGATTTTAGTGATCGTGTCAAATTACAAACGCAAAGACAGTATCAAATTACAAAAGACAAAAAAAATGTAATTAGATTAAAAATGGCAATGACAATATTTATCAAGCATTGCACTCGTGTATATATATATATATGGGAACACTTCACATAATCGAATTATTAAAATCTCGATTTGCATATGGTCGAGACCATATGATCGAGATTTTAATAAATCAAATGTGTGTAGTGTTCCGAAATAACACTTGACTTACCTGAATACATTACGTGCACACAGAGGCAAGTATTGTTGCATGCCTTGTGTGTACGTAATGTATTTTTTGTTTCGTGGTGTTGGCAGGAAGTAAAGAAATCTCCCGTTTTGCGCTTCGCATACAGCGCAAGACGGAGATTTCCCATCTCCCCACTGTAGCGATCTTGGAGTTGGTATATTTAAGTAGGCCGGGTGTGGGGGGCACAGCCCCCATAGAAGGTGCAGGCGAAGCCCCTGCAAAAGCTTGTGTTTTTTTTTGTTTTAATGGTTTTCCTTCAGAAGTTCGAGTTTCCGAAACTCGAGCTTTTGGTTTCGGTTATTTGTAGTTCGAGATTTCGGAAATTCGATCTTCTGAAGTGAATCCATATATATATATATATATATATATATATATATATATATATATATATATGGAGCAAGAGAGCAAGAGAGAGATGCAAGAAGAGGCAGCAGGTGAAGGTGAGCAATTAAGAGAAAAGAGAGAGAGACAGAGAAATTTGGTAGAGTCTAGAAGGATCAAGGCAGTAGCAGTTTTGCAACAGATATAAACAGCATTTGTGTTAGAGAGATAAAGCTGTAGCTAAAGAAAATGTGATAGGTGGATATGTATCATCCTCATACCTGACACTACCCTGGGCACTGCCAGCTGTCTGAGATATTGCTTCCATTTTGTTTTAAAATGATGTCAGCTTACTAGTTGTTTGATACTCAGCGGAGCTGAGTTCCAAGTTTTGGAAACAAATGTATAATAGAAAGCATCATCAGTGGCCTACAGCAAGACTTCATAGCTAGGGGGGTACAACAAATGGTTTACTGAATTCCATCCTCAATCCCATCAGAACATCAAAAGAGGCAGAAGACCCCAATTTGAGGGAACCCCAGGAGACTTCTAGGACTCAAATGAAGCCATGACTGGGATCCACAGGAGGGCAAAAGAAAAAGAAGTATGGCACTGGCTTTTCCGGTACATTACAAAACAATCAGAAAGATCATGATCAACAACTGGGTGATGATTACAGACAAAAAAATGAAAAAACTCCTAGGACCTCATCCTTGTTTTGTTCTCAAGAGATCCAGGAATATTAGGGACTGGGTAGAGTGTAAATTCAAATGAGAGGAGAACAACAGAGGAACTTACCCCTATGGCCCCACTTTTTGCACTTACTGCAAATATATGAGCAACAAGGACTACTTTTTTTATCTAGTACTCAGGAGAAAAATCAGTAGAACTTGTTCTGGAAATTGCAACACTGCTTTTGTGATATACTGTGCACAGTGTAATGACTGAAGTTATTTTTAAATAGGGAAAACTGTGAATAAATTCAAAATCCGAGTAGCACACCACCTGTCTAACATCAGACTCCAGATCCTCCAAAACCAAATTAGTGAAGCACTACCATGATTTCAGAGACCATGCTGGTTTCCACTTCCACTTCTAGGAAACAAAAATGCCATCCTCGAAATAATGGAGTTAAGCTGGCAGATCAGGTGGAAGCCCGCCATCACCTTGGTCTAAACTCAAGCATTTCCATTAAAAGTGTGCTTGCACTCAGGAAACTAAACCATAAATCATACAGCTAAAACCCTTGTACTGTTTAACCTAGGATTTGGGCATAAACCGTTAATTAACTCTAACTGCTGCTGTTAATATGAAAAAGCCAGGCAAGAAATTAGATTTTTAAATCACTGCATCTATCTTGATATGGTTTATCTGGTGAGCTATTAACACAGGAAACAAGCCAATCTGTTTATTTTATTTGTTTTGTTTTGAATCTCCATATGTATACCAGTCTAAACACAAGAGTTTGAAACTGCTTTTTTACCTCATGATGTGCACAAACTTAAACAGCAACTTTTAGTGATTTGAAAATGTTTTCTACTACTCATTTGGAGCTTGAACTTTCCTTTTGTTGTTAGGAGTGAGAAAGGGGGAAAACACTATCCTCCTAGTTTGACTGACAGACATCACCCATACTGATTACATCAAGTGTATATTAGATAATTTGGGCAGAAGAGCGAACGCCCTTATGTCAACACAGCTTAACCAAAATGACTAAATCTCGAACAGCCAGAACAGTGATTTTTTTTTTTCCCAGGGAAAATAATCGCTGGGCCATTGTCAGGAATTTGTTGTTTCCTCCACTGTAGTGCGATCTCGGAGTTGGTATATTTAAGTAGGGGGGGTGTGGGGGATCTGGCGGGTGTAGGGGACAAAGGCCCCCACTTTATTTTGTCTGTTGGTTTGTTTGTTTTTTTTGTTGACCCAGCAATATTTTCCCTGGAAAAAAAAAATCGCTTTTCTGGCTATTCGAGATTTAGTGGTTTAGGTTAAGGTGTGTCAACGTAAGGGTGCTCGCTCTTCTACCCTGTCGCCATTCTAATATAGACCCGATTACATCAACCGCTTACATCATCTAACCCCACCCTGTTCCCCATGGCACCACTCCCTCTCTCAGTAAATTGGTTAGTTTCCCTTTCACCTGATCCCTCCCAGTTTCCAGCACTTTACCTAGCCAGGCACAGAGCTATCTAGCTGTCTTTTGCCTTAACTTCACCACATGGAACCTGAAGAAAGGAAGAATGCGAACAGAAGAGCTCTCACTAACTCTTAGACACAGGAAGAAGTTTGAATTAAATTAAATCCAGGGATTCAGTGAAACCAAATACCTTTAGGAACTATTCCAAGGCTAACCTCTCTCTACTAACCTCTCTCTACGAAGCAACACCTTGGTTAAATTCTAAGCACTCGCAAAAGCAGTTAACACCATAGCATATGCTGAACTATTTAAAAAATCTCTGTACAGCCATATTGATAGCTGTATAGAGTGAGTTGTGCCCACCTGCATTAAGAATACGACAAACTCAAAAGATAAGCCACCCTGGTGGGATCACAATGTCAACTGGTTATACAACAAAAGAAAAAAAAATCTTGCCCCATTGTAGGAGGAACAAAGTCTTACTTACTAAAAGCCTTCTGACCAATCTAAACAGGCAACTACAAGGGTTAATTAATACTTCAAAGGCTAAAGTTGAAGAAAAAGTAGCTTCTCAGGCAAAGGGCAACCACAAGGCTTTCTACAGCAATGTCGGTAACCTCTGGAGAAATGCATAACAATGAGCAGAGCTTATTGTAAATGGCATCACCCAGAATGAACCAGAAGCCATTGTCAACCTTTTGGCTAACAGGTTCAACTGAAATTTCTTCCCTCATCCCCCTCCAATAGTCCAAAGGAAATACCACATACCACAATCCCCCCAACTATTACTAAGGAATAGGTAATCAATGCACTTTCCAAGGCATAAACACTGCATCGATGGGCCTCAATAATATCCCAGGATGTTTAATAAATAGCATGAGATGTGACCTCTCTGATCCACTTGAATCACTTTTCAAATGGAGTCTTCAGTCAGGTATTGTGCCCAAGCAATGCAAGATGGCTGCAGTCATTTCCCTTCAAAAAGGCAGAATAACCACTGATCCATGTAACTAAAAGCCTTTAAGTCTTACCAGCCTCATATGTAAGGCCATAGAAAGAATTATCATAGACATGATAAATGAGCACATACTTAACCTGCAAATGCTGGACCCATCACAGTTTGGCTTTCTTAAAGGAAGGTCATGGCTATTAAATCTGGTGGACTTTTTTGAGAGGGCCACCAAATCATTGGATGAAGGTAAGACTATGCACACAGCTTACCTCAACTTGGCCAAGGTTTTTGATGAAATACCCCACTCTGAAATTCTAGACAAGCTCATTAAATGAGGTATAAACCCTTTGATCACCCCACTGGATAGCCAAATGGCTCACTGATAGGACCCAGGAGGTCAAAATAGGAGAGGCCACCTCTACTATGAGGCCAGTCACTAGCAGAGAATCCCAGGGCTCAGTACTTCGCCCACTTCTTTTTTGCATCTATTTCTCTGAAATGGAAGCAAATGTTGAAGGTTTATGGCTGACAAACCTTGCAAGATGATTGCAATCTAGGGTTATTATCAACAACCCTGCAGACACTAGCATTCTTCAAGGTCTATCCCTGACTAACAAATGGTGCTAAAGCCGTGGTCTTAAACTCAATACTAAACAGTGGCTAATTGTACCCTTTGGGAAGTCAACCATCCTGGCTAATTCCCATGTTGATAATACACATCTAATAATTAACCTAGTTGTCAGGGATCTGGATATGCAAATAGACCGTCACCTTACCCTTGACCACCATGTGACCACAGTGGTGAGGAAATCCTTTTATGTTGAGCAACTTAAGGGCATGACATCTAGGTCTAAAAAGGTTATTATCCCACTGTACTCTGACCTTATCAGACCAATCATAAAGTAGAACGCTTCCTTTGATATTTACCTGACCAGGCGTAAGCAGCAACTAGAGTGACGTCAGAGGTTCCTTACAAAAAGAATACAATGTGTAACAAACCTGGCTTATGAAGAGTGCCTTAAAACCTTTTCAAACCTGGCTTATGAAGAGTGCCTTAAAACCTTTTCCCTCTACTCAGACTCCTATGCATTGCTGAGGGGTGATCTATGCCTGGTTTACAAGGCATCCATAAATCCCACACCTATGAATCTCCTGCTTATTCATAAGTCAAACAGTACAAGAAATGGCAAGTCTAAGGACCTGAATTTTGTCTGTGTCTATGACGTAAACAGAACATGCTGGAGAGACATATATGTGTCCCAGAGACTACCCCTCCTATGAAATAGGCTTCCCATCCATGAGAAACTGAGTTCTTCTGTCACCCAGTTTAAGCACAACCTAGACCAGTGGATGGGATACAGGATATTTACACCTGGCCTGGCATCCATATTCCTTATGGACAGGACATCATTATTCTTTCTAAAAAACATGTCTACGCTTAGAAAGGGCCCCTGGGTCATTAGCTGAGTAACAATCTATGAATCTATGAAAGTGATGATGTCAGAATGGAGCTACATGGTCTGAGACCAGGAGCATTCTCCCCACACCTCTCAACCTGGAAACATCAAAAATCTGGATAACAGCCCATGAAAAGTAGGTACAACTAGCAAAAAATTGGGGTGATGATTAACATAAAATTTGCATACACAATGGTGTAACCCCACCCTCTCCAACAGAATTGTGGGATACCAACATGAAGATTGAAGTCACTAAATAATGATGAATAATGGCAGACATATGAATTTCAGACTTCATATCCCTCACAAAATATATAATGGTGCAAAACCTGTTATTCTAGCAACTATCTGAGTTTACAGGAATAATATTTAAAATCTGTCCCTTCCTATTTTTGTGCCCTTTTCCCACCCTTATTTTTGGATTTGTACAGATTTATTGCTCTGTCTTTCAGGCCACAGTGAAAGAATGTCCTTATAGACCAGTCCATTACACTGGTCAGTTATTAAAAATGAAAGCAAGACAAAAGCAAGCAAACACACTTCTTCATTGCTTTGACAGTCTGCTTCTATTTCTTTCCCACTATTGTGATTTTAATTTCTCACCCAGACAACCTACCTATTAAAACTCATTTGCACATGCAAGTTTCAGTCTTTCTGGATGTTATTAAATTCATATTACATGCCCCACATGGACACACCTGCTCTACAGTCAGTCATCGCAACTGGTGCAGTGCCTTTTGCATGTGTGCATGCCCCATGTAGTAGCAGAAGAACTGAGGCAGACTGGGCAGTGGGAGTGTTACCACTTCCCACCAACAAGCAGCTGAAGCTTAGTTTAATTCTGTTCGGCCACGCTGTGGAACGGACTGCAAAGTTTGACTTGTGTATGGTTATATTAAAGTTGTGGAACCCAATGTTTTTGCAAACTACAGAACCATTTGCCCTGCTGCCTGCAGCATTGTGTGATTTAGCAACTTGCGGGCACAGAGTCACCAAAAGGATGCTTGAAATGCATGAAATGCCTCGTTAGTCTTCAGTTTTGTTTTTTGGTAAGTGAACAATTAGTTGTAAGGAACAGCATGGATAGTTGCTTTCCTTTTTGTTTACATAGTTTTAAAGTAGACATGCTGTTTTAAGATTAACTTTGCTCACGTGTCCTCAACACAAATACAAATGTAGGCAATGCAGGCTTAAAAAGCAGATGTGTTGTGCCAGAGGCTTGGCGATTCCATTAAAGGTGTCTTGACATCATTTAAACTGAAAAGGCATCTTCCAAAATGTAAACACTGACATCTTAGCAAGACACTTCAGATAAATTAAAAAGGTGCTTTGGAGAAACTTGTGCAAATGGAACATTTTTCGAAGCTGGTGTTCCTACAGTAAGCACAATGACTGGATGAATGCATGAATGAGAAGCAAAAGTGAATTTTTCTCATTCGTGTAATGTTTCACAAATTTATTCAGCATCCTCACATAATTGTTAATGAGTGTATGTGCATGTGTGTGTGTGTGTGTGTGTGTGGGGGGGGGGGGTTATACAGTCTGACAGTTGACCAAGTCATCCTCACCAATAAAAAGAATAGCAGGGGCTGCACAACGATAGATAAATGGATGGGGATGATATCACCTTATCTTCACTAATTGAGAATGACAAAACTAAGAAGGACAGGGCTGTTGTCTTTGTACAGGTTCACAGTGGGACATTTCTTACTAAAGTTGAATCAGTTTACAAGTCAAAGTACAGATCCAACCAATGCAAAACACTTATGTGTGTGTGCCTGTTACACCAAACTAAAAAAAATCTGGATTCAGTATCTTTGAAATGTGTTTTATTCTTTCATTGCAAGTCTTGAGTTGTTTCAGAGACAGTATCATAGTTTCCTTAGAAATGCTAGAAAATATACTTTGTCAAATGCCACCACAGCTGCCGTTACCCCCCCCCCCCCGACACACAAGATACCTTCAACTCGGACTGTGTAATGCACTCACAAGGGTCATGCACTTCTTTATCTAAATGCATTCCAAATTAACATGAAGTCAATGGAAATCTAAGCCACCCTACCCAGAATAACAAACAAAATGGCAGTGTAATGCAGCAACTTGTATTATTGAAAAACACAGTGTAAATTATTACCTACAAGTAAGCTTTGTAACATATAATATATGCACCCTCATTAACTAAATAACTGGTTGAGCATTATGTTTTTATTTGCAGCATCCCACATCGAGGTATAGTATCACTTGCACTAAACCAGTTAGGATAGCCTAAATATTCTTGCTTCCATGTGTGAATTCATGTTGTGGTCTGCCGCAGAAATGTCAGCAGCTCACGTTGGTGCTTCTGCTGAGTTAAGTCCATCCTGAGGCATACCCAAGTAAATTTAATACAAATAAAGCCTAAAAATCAGAACAGTGCACTCGTACACAATAAACAGGAAAGATAAGTGCTTTTGTCTCTATAAATGTAAAGTGAGACTTCATCAGATAAAGTAACTGTTTATGTAACCAGTTTAAATAAACTCTGATTCTGTCCTCACTTTAAATTTGGAGCCAAAATTCTTAAAGTAACAGTACTACCAAAGAAGCCACTTTAAACAGTATATCACTTCTCTAGCAATAAAAATAATAAAATATAGTTTACAATTTATATTGTGAAGATAAAATGGGACTATTATCTGTATTAACTTTTAAAATACAACACTTATAAATGAACTGAAAAATTGAAAAAAAAAGAAATATACATGCCAAAACACTGTTAGAAATACCCATACACTATGGTGAGTATACAACTGAATGACTTTAATGACATTATTTTGACTGCCAGCCTTTTTAGAAGGCTTATTATTATAGATTGTGTGATCAAACTTTTTAAGTTTTTAAGTTCTTCATGACTTTTCATGGGCATTCATTTCTATAATAGTCCCATCATACTGTCAGAGTATAGATTTACATTTAATAGAGATGAAAGCACTTAACTTTCTTTGTTTATTGTGTACAAGTGTACTGTTCTGGTTTTTAGCCTTTATTTTGTATTAAATTTATTCAAGTATGCCTCAGGATGTATTTGGTTCATTTGTATTTATTGTATTTTTATTCATGTTACTTCTACTGAGTTAGCCAGTATCTCACTCCTGTCAACCTCTAAGCTCCATCTGGTTATCCTGGGGGACTTGGGAGAAACACACACACACTAATACACAATCTTCTCTGAGTCCAACTGGCAGCCAGGCACTGCCTCACGAAAATGATGTCATCACACATGCCCCTACATGTTGATGACATTGCAGATATGCTGGCGATGCGTGATGAAATCAGTCACAACTTAAAATTTTTAACTAAAAAAAAAATTGCAAATTCATGGCACCCATTATTTTGCCCTCAAAACAGGTAAATACTGAGGAATTTGGTACAGTTGAGTGCTGATTCTCCCTCTCACTGCAGCTACTAACAGCATCCAGGTATATACACTCTAGCTATCTGGCTTGCATTTAACAACATTTCTGTAATCTGCAACCAATGAAAATTAATATCCCAGGACAACACTCCATACTGCTATATACTTTACACCCTAGGCACAAATTGCCTATGCTCAAATAAGACCTGAGATTCTTACTTTTTATTAAACATTTTGTATACTCTGCAGTTCACCACTTGGTGACATTTTATTTATGGGCATAGAAAGCCTATACAAAAGGTTCTGAGGTCTCAAACTTTACTTACACTTTCTTCCTACTTGTGCACATTCATGAGCTGTGTAAAAAATGAGCACTGTGACTTGTTTCCACTTTATTTTTCTGGATGTATTTATTGCTCAAAAATTAGAGTAACCTAGTGTAGCTTTAAGTGACTACTTCCCCTGCATATAAAAAGGTCTAGCTTCATTAGGAGGAAAAATAATATGGACTGGTCACATTAATCATGTATATGAGCCTCATAAATATGCACTGTAAACCTTTGTTGCTATACAAGAGAAGATTAGCCTTTCATAACATATTGCAGGAGATATAAGCCTTGTAAAAGTGAATACAGCTTTTCGTATTATATGTGATACAACCACTGATAAGGACAAGACAGACTGGGAAAAAGTTCTGTACTACAGCTTTCATAATTGACTCCAGGGAATATGAGACCCACTGAGGCAGACATAGCCTCTCATATTACAGGAGTTACAAAACAGGCTAATAAAGTCTGGTGATAGCCTAGTAACAGCAGGCATTTTCAATAATCGAAGTGTAAACCACTCTAGTAGATGGACCTGATGAAGGTCAGGCAAAAGTGTTTTCTTAAATATAGTTCTACAGTGGTAGCTCATGGTGTGTTGTCATGTTTTTGTTAACAATAAAAATAAAAATAAAAATAAAATAAACTTTTAACTAAGAATGAGGTTCCAAAAGATGCTGAACTGGCAAACCTTCATGGGTCTTTCAGGAATATTCAAATAAGGGACTAACCTCTAAGCTTTGCGATTGACTCCTTGTTTTCCCATCTCCCAGATTTTCTTCCAATCAACTCCCCTTGATCCTTCCACCATCGTCTGTAACTGCCTTTAAATAACTGACATGTTGAATGTAATGTATTAACAGAATGACACTCATCCTTCTACCTACTTAACTGTATCCAGGACCGTTTGTAAGCTTCTGAGCCCCCAAAGCCTTTCTGTGTTGGAGGGAAGCCTTCTAGCTTATCAGTGGGAGTGGAAAGCACTAGGTAACCTATCTACCACAAGAGTGGTTTCTGGCCCAGAAATTGTAGTTTATCCTCTGTTTGGGCAGTTTTTCCATCTCTTTCAACTTTCTGGTTTAAAAGCCCATGTTTGCGCTTGTTTCCCACCTTTCCTGTAACTAGTGTAGTCCAGATACAGATGTGCTGTATCCAGGACTGTTTGTAAGCTTCTGAGCCCCCCCCAAGCCGTTCTGTGTTGGAGGGAAGCCTACTAGCTTATCAGTGGGAGTGGTGAGCACTAGGTAGTCTAGCTACCATAAAAGTGGTTTCTGGCCCAGAAATTGTAGTTTATTGTCTGTTTGGGCAGTTTTTCCATCTCTTTCTACTTTCTGGTTTAAAATCCCATATTTGCACTTGTTTGCTGCCTTTCCTGTAACTAGTCTAATCCAGATACAGATTTGCTGTATCCAGGACTGTCTGTAAGCTTCTGAGCCCCTCAAGCCTTTCTGTGTCATAGGGAAGCCTTCTAGCTTTTCAGTGGGAGTGGTAAGCACTAGGTAGCCTATCTACCACAAGAGGAGTGGTTTCTGGCCCATAAATTGTAGTTTATTGGCCGTTTGGGCAGTCTTTCCATCTCTTTCAACTTTCTGGTTTAAAAACCCGTTCCCACCTTTCCTGTAACTAGTCTAGTCCAGATACAGATTTGCTGTATCCAGGACTGTTTGTAAGCTTCTGAGGGGTGCCAAAGTCTGCTCTTCAACTTTTCCCTTAGATCTAATAGTTCTCTACTCTACTGCACTTTTACTAGCTTATTAGTCTAGCACTTTACCAGACTTCTTGTAGCAATTATTTTAGCACACAAAAGTGCTACCAGCACTAAACGTTCTACAAGGAAAAAGCTCCAGTACTTATTATTAATGGCCACCCCTCCAGGCATGTCTAAAGGTCAGTTCCCTGTACTTTCTCCTATTAACCTGGTGAACTTGGGCATCCTGAGGCAATGTAGCAACTGCCTCGTGTACACAGACAACCTTTTCCTCTTACCTCCCAACACTCAGACTTGTGAGAGATGCACTTATATATCCAAATTGGAACCCACACACTCTCCAGCCAAGACCAGTCAAGATAGCTGGTCAAGAGGAGAAGGCCAACACTTGCACCACACCACATGAAACACATAGCCCTCCAGAACACACATCAGCACTGCCTTCACATAAAAACACAAACCATACACCCACCTTGGTGGAGGCTCTCAATAAAAACCTATCCAAACAGCAGAGATCTCCAAGGCAGAAACACACTTAACCACCACAAAAAAACACTAATCACAAGACACATAACCCTCCTAAACAGTGTGCCACTCAACCAAAGCCCCTAAGGCAAAACAGCATGCCCAACACGCTAGTCATACATGACTCAATAGTAAGGCACACTGACGTCCCACTCACTAGGTTGAATAAAGAGAAAGTAAAAGTCAGCTGCCTGTCAGGTGCCAGGATCTGCCACATAACGCATGCCCTCAGGTCCCTCAACAACAGGTACAAATATGACTCTGTCATTGTACATGTGGGTGTGAATGACCTGAGATGTACCTCCCTGGACTACATGAAAAGAGACATGGAGGAGCTCTCAGATTATGTAGCTCAGGTGGGTATGACCCTATCCCTGAGCAGCATCCTACCATCACCCAGAATGATACTACAGTATAAGCAGAAAATGATTGATTTCAATAATCGGTTAAGTTTCTGGTGTCATTCTTAGGGGATCCATTATCTGTCTGCCTGGGATGACATGATTGACAGACCTTGATGCTTTGTCAGAGATGGCCTGCATCTGTCATCCCTGGGATTCCGGATACTGGCCAAGGCTTTTGCCACCCCTATAGTGGCTTTTTTAGGTGGTGTTCAAAGGACCAAATTACCACCATAACAGCTACAAACAAATGCAATCTGTGGGTTAAGCGGCTCACCGTTAGAAGTCTAAATTTCAAAATGCACTCGCTCAAAGAACTCCTTAAAATGGAGAACATAGACATTTGTGCTATAACAGAGACCTGGTTCAAGGCAGCAGAAAGCACCCCTGCACTACCAGGCTATAACTCATTCCCCACCTTTCGGCCCCAGAACTTGGACCAAAGCTCCAAAGGCAGTGGTGTTAATATATTCATAAATGATGTGTACACCTCCAGACCGGTAGCCAACATAACACATCAGAGATACATCAGGTGCAGCTAACATTGGGTAAGACAGCGATTCAGGTCATAGCCTGTTATAGGTCCCCAACCATGTCCCAAGACTCATATCCCACATTCCCAAGCACCCTGGAGAATATTAGGGTCCAACCTAACACTCTCATACTGGGTGACTTCAACTACCCCTCCATTATCTAGGAAAACTACTCATGTACCAATACGCTTGCCAAACGTTTCCTGGACTTCATTAATTCCAATGCCCTGGACCAGCTCATTATTATCCCCACTAGAGGTAGCAACATCCTTGACCTGGGCATTACTAACATGGGTGACCGTTGCTCCACACCAATAGTCAATTCCTCCCTTGTTAGATTCGACCACAAACAAATCACCTTGGAAATCCACATCCCTTCCCACCCCCACAAAGGTAACCACCATGAAAAACCTCTCCAAAGCTAACTTTGGGCTCCTAAAAACAGAGGTGGCTAACTTCATGGCACCCATGCAAATGGAGAATAGTTGCATGACCACCGAATCATACACCAATGCACTGTACGAACACATACACAAATGCATGGATCTTGCTATACCCAATCGAACCAAGATGCTCTCCTCCAAAAATAGGAAGCCAATCTGGTGGTTCCCTACCATAAACAAACTCTACAACAGAAGGAGGAAACTGATGTGGAATAAGGTGAAGTCCCACGACTGGAAAAACTCCCTTATCAGCCTCAACAAAAAGTTGAGATCTCTCATCAAATCCTCTATGAAAACAAAATTCCAGCAGATAGTAAAGGCAACTACAAGGCCTTCTATAGTTATGTAAAGAATCTCCATGGCAATTCCTAGATTTGCTCTGAGCTACTACAAAATGGTACCTCTTATACCGAGCCAACAGATATTGCCTATATACTGGCCGACTTTACCCCTTTCTCCCCTCCCAAAGGACCTATCACATTAACAGTAGATTGTCAGGCACCCAGTATTATTGCTGCACAGGTTAAAACATCACTATCCAAGGCCAAGAATACAGCTTCTATGGGACCTGACAATATCCCTGGCTGTGTGCTACATGAACTACACAGTGAACTGGTACCTCACCTGTGTGCCCTATTCAATCACAGTCTCACCTCAGGCTTTGTCCCTACTGAATGGCGCACTGCTACAGTCATCCCTCTCCACAAAGGAGGAGTGACTACAGACCCTGGGAACTATTGCCCCATTAGCCTAATGAGTCTGATATGCAAAGCTATGGAACACATCATCATGGACCTAATAAACAAGGATATAGGGAATTTCCAAACTCTGGATCCCACACAGTTTAGTTTTGTGAAGGGTAGATCATGCCTGCTAAACTTGGTCGACTTCTTTGAGTCAGTCACCAGAGCTGTGGATGAAGGCAAAGTGGTTCAGACAGCCTACCTTGATCTGGCCAAGGCCTTAGATACCATTCCCCACTCAGGAATCATAGAAAAACTCAGTAAGCTTGGCATCAACCCCTATATCACTAGGTGGGTTGCAAACTGGCTCACAGATAGAACCCACAGTGTGAAAGTAGCTGACTCCAAGTCAGACTGCCAACCAGTCACGAGTGGAGTCCCACAGGGTTCAGTCCTGGGTCCTCTCCTGTTTGGTATCTACTTCGCTGAACTCCAGGCCAACACAAAGGGAATCTGACTGACAAAGTTCACAGACAATTGCAAGCTGGGAGCTATTATTAACTCCTCAAGTGATGTTGACATCCTACAGAAAGGCCTCACTGAGGCCAATGACTGGTGTCAGAACCATGGCCTTAAGCTCAATGCCAAAAATGTGTCATCATTCCCTTTGGGAAAAACCTGGTTCCCATGAATTACCACATCAATGGTAGTCCACTGAACACAGAAGGTGCTATAAGAGATCTGGGAACACAGGTTGACAGCAACCTCTCTTTTAACCACCACATCGCCACTGTGGTCAGAAAGTCCTTCTATGTGGCACATCTCATAACTAAGGGTTTTGCATCCAGGAAGAAAGAGGTCATTATCTCCCTCTACTCTTCCCTCATTAGGCCAGTCATGGAGTACAATGCCCCTTTTGGCATGTACCTCACTAGACACCTGCAACAACTGGGGAGGCCACAAAAGTACCTCACAAAGAGGATTCTAGGCCTTAAAACACTTCTCCTATATGTACAGACTCAAAAAACTCCAACTATTCTCTGTCTCATATTGCCTACCTAGAGGCAATCTCTGCTTGACTTACAAAGCCATGTCTGACCCAGCTCTGTTAGAAATGCTACATCTAAAGAAATCCCAATCCTTCCACACCACACTCTCCAGAGACTTCAACCTCATTACCACAATCAGCAGAACGTGCTGGAGGGACAGGTTCATAACCAAGAGACTGCCCATGCTATGGAATAGACTTCCCATACATGTCAAACAGAGCATCTCACTGGCCCTCTTCAAGAGAAATCTTGATGAGTGGATGGGAAATAGAAAATTCATTGCGGGGATAACTCTAGTGGCTCTACTTGACAGAGGCACTGGGAACTAAGGTCGGGTGACACAATACCAGGGTAATCCTATGGGCTAGGCTTTAAAGGCCCTAGGGCCATTAGCCTAGTACACACCTACGAACCTATGAACCTGAATAAACTACTGGAAACTTCAACAAGGCATCTTTATTCCTTCCACAGGGAGGTTATAAGAGAGATAGAGTCTCCTAGATCTGCTAGCTAAAGTGATTTTATCTGGATGAATCCTTTGTACTCTTTTTATGTCTTAGAAGTAGACGATGAGAGACAGTGTTAAAGGCCTTTGAAAAGTCAAGAAATAGAGAAGAAAGAATTTTACCCGAGTTTCTTGCTTTATTACCATTATCCATAAAGGACAGTAAGGTAGTCATAGTACTATGAGCTTGTCTGAAACAGTTCTGAGTTGATGTTAATAGTTGATTACTGTGAAGGTAGTCTAGAGCTAAGCTAAGCTAAGGTGTATTTTTGTGGAAAGGAGTTTGCTTCAATCTGGAATTGGCACTAAGAAGAGAAATGTGTTGTTTGAATAAGAATGGATTATCCAGTTAGTTGTTGTACTTGTTGAGTAGAAAAGGTTTGGACACTATGTAATGAGCAACAGATATATCAGTGATATGCCCTTTTGAAATTTCAACTGCCTTTTTAAACCTTTTAGTCACAAATGAAAGAGCAATATCTTTATTTCCAAGGAATGTTGCTTTTGCTGAGTTTGCTGCAATTATGTGTGTATTCCTGAGTTCTAAAAATTGTGGTGTAAATAGGAATTATTTTACTTTGCTTTCAGTTTTTCAGAGTTATTTTTTTCTGACTCATTAAAGCTTCAGTTTTTAATTTAAACCTTGTGCATATCTTTTTTGTAAGCCACCCATCTGTCTGAAGAAATAGCTTGCCTTAAGTTAAAGACATTTGGGTCATAAGGTAAGGAAAGATGTGTTCATGGTGTCTTACCTGATGTAAGGAAGTCCAACTAATATTCCTTAATTAATCATGCAGGCTGGACTACCCTAGATTCAGGAGTAGTTCTCGCAATTATTAATTTGGGTGAGGCTTTAATGGTCTTGAAAGACCATATTGAGATGACAAGGCAGTGGCCATTCATGTAGCTGGACAGAATAGCAGGTTTCAAACAATGACAGGAAGTACTGGGTGCTGTAACAGTAATTGGTGAGATGTTATGTGAATTAGGGTTAGGAACCTCTGACAAGCTGGTGCAAACAATGAAACTTAGCTGTCTAGTTGGTTAGATATTCTAGCCCAGCTACACTTATGTTAAAATCACCTAATAAGGTTGCATTTTTGTAAAGGCATGGGGTACATATTTCTTTTAAAGTCATGTAATGAAAAAGGTGTGGACCTACAGACTGCAACTATGTAAAGATGAGTACATTTGCTTCTTTTAGTCAGTTAGGGGTATCTGCATTGGCTGGATTTGCTTGCACTATCTGTAGGATTCCTCAGCACAGATTGTTTTTAATCAGTAGTAGTAGTATGCCTTCTGCTCTTTGACCTGGCCTCTTGTCCGCATGAATTTAATAACTTTGTTTAATGAAATGGATGGAGTAGCCATTCTCATACCTCTCAACCTCACATCACAAAAACATCCGGACAAGCCAGAAAAAATGGGGGGTAAAGGCCCAAAAATAGGGACAGATTTTAAATATTGCTCCTATAAACTTAGAAAATTGATAGAATGACAGAGTTGGCATAATTATATATTTTCTGAAAGATATGAAGTCTGAAACTTAAACTGTCTGTCATTATTATTTAGTACTATTTAATGACTTAAATCTTCAATGATTTGCCACAAAACGACACATTTTATGAGGAACAGACCAAAAATAAGAGGCAAAAATCTGGACATTCTGAGAAAATCTGGAGAGTTAAGAGGTATGGCCACCCTTTAAGTATGATTCTGTGATGGACAAGATGGGAGGCTGCTCTCTGATATTGTCTGGGTTTTACGAGTTGTCCACTTATTACTGACTTGTTTATATTGAGCAGTCCTATTCCAAACCCTTTGTGGAGCATCTAAGTAGACAATAAGAAGATGAACAGGTTCAAGGAGGTGGGAGGAAAACTGGTTTTAATGGAATATATCTTGAAAGAATATGATAAGCCGAGAAAGGTCTAATTGTATAATTATCTTTTTGAAGAATTGGAAACTTTTGGGTAATTTTGCAGGATAAGGATTTCAGTATGAAACTGTGTTTGAAAGATATAAGCTATATTTTCCAGCAGATGGGTTAAGCTGTTAGGAGAGTTTATTGTATAGCTTGAATTATGTAATTATTTTAGTTACAAAATGGACTCATGAGGGAAAAACAAGGAACATGTGAGCAATTAGGTACATTTAGGAGAAACTGATTTGAGGAGTGAGTTATTGCTCCTCTGTGTTTTCATGGACTTGTGTGTAGATTTACCACCATTTTACATCTCACCGCATACTATCTGTTCATTTTTTCATTCTCTTTTCCCTTGCCTGACTGATACTAACAACTTAGGCAGGATTATATCCACACTACTCACAACCATCTAAGTGAACCATTTTCTGGTTACACACAGCTTTGCGTTTTTTGTCTTGTGAAAAAAAACATGCGTGATTCTAGTTAATAAAAGTTAAATAAGTAGTCATGAAAGGTATATTTAAAAAACAATTTAAAACTTTTTAAAACATTAAAATATGGGATACTTACTTCCCACTCATTAGTTCGAGACATATAGTCATCTAGAAGACTCATTTTCAACCCGGTGTCTAAAATAAACAGAAATATGTCTGTTTTATTATTTCTGTACTTGCGATAATACGTTCAGCTATACTGCACAATTTGCAAGAACCTGAAATGAAAACAGAATGATAAGACATCATAATTAACTGCTATTCTTTATAAAATGCTTACCTGATTATAAGTAATTGCAGTTGTCTCTGCAAGTAATGAATACAATGGAGAACTTAAAAAAGGAAGGATCATTTATCTATGTTAGAAAAATATGTATTAATATGTGTATGCTTAATGCCAAATTAATAATCAAGTGTTTTAATACGCTTTTCATTCTATTTCTCATGCACTGTGATTTATATAAATTGAGTTTCATATGAGACTGAAAATATGCTTTATTGAAACTGCAGCATGCTTACTGAAACTTGCAAGTTGACCTCTGACCTAGTAACTGCTAGCACAGTAATATTCTTGTTTATGCCTTGTGGAAATGTACTTGAGAAGCAGGTGCTAATCTGCTAGGTCAGAAGCATATGAGTAGACAATATGCCATTTAATAAATGTAATGATTCTAGACAAACAGCCTTGTTCAGAGGATGGGAACCTCTGCAGCTGCAGTAGTTTAGAGATAAGGTAGACAAAGGATTATTAGAGAAATGAACTGCTAGCATTGTGTTCGATTTAGCTATAGTATCTTGAATGTAACATAACAAGTATCTAACTGAAAGTAACTAAGGCCATGTTGTTTTCCTCAGGAAGTTTCACATAAAAATTGTTTAAATCAGCAGAAAATCATGGGAAAGATGGTTAGCAGATGATGACCAAAAGGTGGTAATTCGTTGCGTCAGCATGGTAGGACAGGATTAATTTGATAACCTGTAAAAATGAATGCATTTCCTGTTTCTGGTTAGACAAACTCTGTATTAGCACGTTTTTGTCTCCTTGCTGCAAGATTAAAGTGCCTTAACCTGAACCTACCGTGTTTTGATAATTTTTAAAGTATATTTTTCCTTTGACAATCTATTATCCTAAAACTGAAGACTTAGCATTGCAGATAGAAGGTGACATGACATCTACTTAGCCAATCAGCTGTTCTGTTTGTTATACTGACATTCTTAATTCAGTGAAGATCTGTTTGCCTGAAGTATAGCATCAAGAAGGGGAAAAAATGGCAAGAATGCAGTGGCAGAGTGTTTTGATCTCTGCACTTCTCTGCTCTGTCCTACAGAAGTTTACATAACAGCTTAATGGCCATTTAAGCTCAGATAATGTAGCTGAAAAATAAAATACTTAAATTATTTTGAGTTCCATTGAAGTAAGCATTAAAAAGAACTGACAGAAAATAATTTATGACTTTTATTTTAATAAGCAGGCTATCCTGTCAGTTGAAATGCTTTGATAATGATGAGCTAGTCAATGGATGAGTCCGCACATTATTTCATTTGGAAAGCAAATTTATTAATAAGTCTAAGGAATATTTTACTTGTGTGAATCATCATGCTGCCACTTTGGAAGCAAGATCTGTATCTGCTGAACCGTTATTCACAATGCAAAATGACAAAATTCAGTTTGTAATAGCAAGTCTTTGCTGTGCTGATGTGTTATGTATTCATTTAAGCTACTTTAATCAGTGATAAGATACTTCTCTTTGGGGGCTTTATTATTCACAAAAATAAAGAAAAGGTTCTATATTTTTTCTCGCACGTAAATGTATTGAAGAATAAAGTAAATACTACTCTTGCTGAGATCTGTAAAAGTAAGTCAGTGGAGTTTCCAAGGTTGCCACTGTATTCTCAAAATGAAAAATGTGTGGAAAAAATTATGATAAATTACTCTCATAAATGCCTTCCCATTGTGCATATGGAAAGAGATTGCTTTATGGCCTTTTGGCTATGATCAAGTGTAGTGTATGTAGATAACAATATATTTAATAATGCTGAAAGCTATACTGATATTAAACTAAGGTCTTTGAGTGCTACAGATATTTCTCTTTGCCTATGATAGCTGCTAATGAGTCAATAAACTTGGTTGCACCTGTCTTGAAGAAAGAAATAGCTGCACAACAGTATGTAACTTGCAAAACTGTATTAAAGAATTCAGAAAGTCATTGGGACAGATTCCAAAGGGGCTTCACTTGTGGTAATCCTTAACTTAGGCTGCTACCATTTTTAGACACTAGCGCACCACAATGATCCTATGTAGTCTGTAGGATCCCCATACTGTGCCATCTCCTCAGCTGAGTGTTATGCTAATGTGACATTCTGGTGAAGTGACCTATGTTAATTAGTCATGTGCCCCCTCCTGGAAATGCCTGAGGTATAGTTTTATACAGAGGACTGATTCAGAGAAATGCTCAGTTACATCATTTAACTCCGCTAAAAAAATGCAATTGACCATTACTTTCAATGGGTGAGAATGCATTAGAGATAATTGTCAGGAAGTTTAGCAGACAGGTGATGGAAGTGTGGGCTGTTTGTGTGTGAGAGAATATGCAGTGAGTGCATGTGTGTGTTCGTGTGTGTGTGTGTGTGTGTGGTGTGTGTGTGTGTGTGTGTGTGTGTGTGTGTGTGTGTGTGTGTGTGTGTGTGTGTGTGTGTGTGTGTGTGTGTGTGTGCGTGTGTGTATGTATGTGTGTGTGTGTGTGTGTGTGTGTGTGTGTGTGTGTGTGTGTGTGTGTGTGTGTGTGTGTGTGTGTGTGTGTGTGTGTGAGTGTATGTGTGTGTGTTTGCACATGGCTGACTATGCCCCGAGTGGGATTGGGTGAGTGAGGCTTTTATATGTGTGCATATGTGTATGTGTGTTTTGTGTGAGTGTGCGTATATGTGTTTGTGGGCACTTTTGTCCAAACTCCCCTAGACTAATGAGAAAGTTATACAATATTGGTGGAGGAACACTAGACATCAGGGAAGTGTAAACATTATATGAAAGTATCTTAAAAAGTTCATAGAAAAACCGCATTGCAGCATGAAAGACATATGAATTGGAGAGACATTAGACATCAGGGATTCCTTTAAAATAATATTGAAAAGACAGTTCCGAAGATGATAAGGCAACAGTTTTGCAGCATAAAATATGTATGGCTGCGATATAATAGACAGTAGGTTCACTCTAAATTTGGTGTAAAAGTTTGTCCCCTGCATCCTCAGTATAGAAAGCAGCTCAATAACAGAGCAGATGTACCAAGGCAAGAATTTAAATAATCCTAAATCAGTCTATAGACAAAAAATATATAAGGGAGTAAAAGTTTTGAACCCTGTACTTTCATAGAAAACAGTTTGTTAACAAATACAACTTTAGCCCTCTGCAATAACAGTAGCCACCCACAGAAATAATTTAACTAGCCCTAAGTTCATTTAAAAAAGAAATACAAGGGGCAACAGTTTCACTTTACCCCTGGCATAAGGAGCAGTGTTTTAACAAAGCAGCCTGTTTGTTCTCTGTGCTAACACTTGACACTAGGATGGCTATTTAAATATTACTCTAAGTCACTTTAAAAAGTCTACCCTTGGTATTGAAAGCAACTCCTTTGACAAAGAGGAGCTTTAGTCATTTTTGCCAACTGAAGACGTCTTAATGGTTATTTAATTTATTTATTTATTTTACATTTGTTAAGCAAGTTAGTCCAACTGAATTTGAAAACAAACCCATTTTCAGTGGAGACCTGAGGGGGGAAAAGCCACACCAAATATAAGTACAGATAAAGTGACAATATACAAATAAGAAATAATCACAATACAAAATAATTGTAAAAGGTAAAGCTTATTACTAATTTGCATTGCATTGATAGTAAGCAGCCCATTTTCAGTTGAGATCCAAGGGGAAAGAGCCCCGGCAAACATAAGCAAAGTTAAACATACAGGACAAAAATTATTAAAAATAACAATGCAAATACAAAATTAATTATAAAGAGAAAAACAAAAGAAAAAAAACTGTGAACATTAAGGGTTGCACTGATAGCAGTGGTCAAAATGCATTACATATGAGAATAAAAACAAAAAGATAATTGTTTAAAAGAAGGACAATGTATAGACATTGCCAGGAAGTGTGTGTGTGGGGGGGGGGGGCAAATAGTGTGGAGAATGGGAGGGGAGAGAAAGGAGGGGGTTATAGTAGTAGAGCTGAGGGTTTAGGAGGTTAGTTTAAGCAGAAGTTACTAACAGAGAAAGAAAGTTAGGAGATGCGACAAGTTATACAGTATCTATATATTATATTGCATTTATATATATATATATATATATATATATATATATATATATATATATATATATATATCTATAAAATTATATTGTATTATATATCGCTTGCATCCTGATGTATTTTCTGAACAATAAGACACATGAAGCTGCAATGTCTGACATTACTGACTGATTGTAATGGTCCACAATTTAGGAGGGACAGGATAGGTATAAGAGTCAAAATCAGAAGCATTTTGAAAAATCAGTGACCATTGAATGGCATGGAGCTGTGTCCATCTGGCAGCTAACATACCTGTAAAAAGTTGTGATGAAGGCTTCTGGACACAGCTGGGAGGAATACTAGATGGTACCATGGAGAAATTTATGAATGAATGAGGGTGATGCATGTGCCAACATGACGATTGGGCCATCAGAGGTGATTACTGTAGGAAGTTGCTGAATAACACTACAGATAACACCATGCAATTCAGAGACAAGCAAATCAGCCAGTAATGAGGTCTTTCCTCACTGCAGGTAGTGTGTCATCTCTCATTCACATGTCCTGCAATCACAAACAGCCCCTTTTGGCCACAGCTCTTAGTGCCTGTAATGGAATTCCTAATCAGACCCAGAGTATGACATGCATTTGGTTTATCTTATTATTATTCAGTTAAGACGTGGTTTGTTCACAGCTTCTAACAATGGCTTATTTACAATGAAGGGTAGTAATTGTGATTTGCCCTGTTTCACCTCATTCATAACAAGATGGTCACTTCCTTCAATACAATCATCAATAATAGGGGCAGTAAAAACATTTAAAATGCTAGGATAGCTGGCATGCCTCAACAGAGAAAAGACCAATAAACTGAAACATTCAAAATGATAGCCTGCTTTTATAATCCATGACTGTACTGCACAAATATCACTTGACAGTTCTTTACACACTCTTTACTTCCAGATGCAGAGGCCTTCCTGTCTTACTTATAAGTACTTATAGATAGAGGTTGCAATTCCAGCAGCTTAAGTTTCAGAACACTGATTATATCTGACCCATGGAGTACCAGTGGATTTTCTTCAATCTGTTCATTTCATATATCCTAAAAGGTGAGCAGACTGTGTTACTCCAGTGAGTGAGGCCAGATTTTTAACACTGACTACATACACCAGGACCTGCCTTGGAGAATGTGAAAGATATTTAAACACCAATACAGCAAGTCTTAACACCACAAACAGGTGAAAAACACTTTTAACAAGCCTGGAGTTCGGATGGAAGTTGACTGTTAGCAGTAAAATGGTTTAGGAATTGCGACTGTATACACTTTTCAAGTATTTTAGAGAGGGGTAATAAAATAGCTAGTCTAAAGTTAGTACGGTTGTTTTGTGTGCCTCCATTGTGGATTAGGGATTTTCCAAAGCTGTGTGACATAATCTACAGATGTGGCTCTATTTATAAGAATTTTAATGAAATAGGCAACACTATCAACAGAGGGTTATTCTGGAGGAAGAAGATCAGACACTTGAGAGGTGAGCTTAAGCTTTAGCAATTATTTTTTTTAACTTGTTGGGTAGCACAAATCAAATATAATTCAAAACAGAAGGTATGGTGGTCATTGAAAAGGTAGTGGTAGAGGGACGCAGAGTTGGCAGCATCAGTGAAGTACCTTTTAAAGATGGAGGAGATTTCTTTATCTGTTTTGGCTTCTTGATAGTAGTCCAGTTTTGCTTAACATTGTTTTTGTGTATAGGAAGTAATTGTTGGAAGTAGGACTACTTGGTCTATCTAATTAATTTTTTTACTTTATTCCTAAGTGTATTATAGACTTGTCTGGATTGCATGATTTGCTTTTTTCCATTGTTTCAATGCATTATCCCTCTATGACATTAGGTGTTTGATCTTATTATGGACATCCAAGGGGCAATAATACCTTTTACCTTTTCTCACTGGGTGGAGAAAATGGTGTTTAAGACAGAGAGAAAAGTGTTATTGAAAATGTTGATGGCTTCATCCAGCAAAAGTATTTTGAATGGAGACTAGTTGCATTAGCTTATTAATTTATTAAAGGTTCCATTAAATCACCTTTTAGAGTGTACCCTACTGAATGTTGTGATTCTGTTGACTTTATGGTATCCCCATATGATATAGTTGGGATAATGGTCACTGAGAGAGAGTCTAGTAGTATATTGATAGAAAAGATTTTAGTAGTTTTGGAAGTTAATATCCAACTGATGATTCTTTCTTTACCTATTCATTTATGTAATGCAGCTGCATCAATAATTAGTTGAGTGAAGCTAAATAGATTAATTCTTGGTGTCACATACCTGTTTGAATTGGGATTGGACTAGACTTTACATATCACAGTACTATATACTGTGGACTAATGAAAGGTAAGATAAGCTGCCTTTTTTCTTTTTTTTGAAGATTTAACAGAATGTAGATGGTGGAGAAAGTCATGTGTTAGTAGTTGTTTAAAGTTAAGTTTGCTAGAAGTACTTCTGATAAGTTGATTGTGGATGGGTTTAGTTAGGAGTGAAATAAGTGAAGTTCTTTGGCATATAGAATACAAACTTCTCCCCTTTTTTATGTTCTGTCAGCTATGATAATTTTGTACCTAATGAGAGCATTTCATCATCAGTAATATTAGATTTTAGCAATGTCTCTGTTATTGGTGGGATATCACGTTTGTGGATGTGGCTCTAGTCGTGTAAGCCACTGACTGTCCTGCAGATACTTCTGGTTTTCATGTGGTACATTTCAATGTTATTCTTATGTGTGAGTGTCAAAAGAAAGGCCACTGTCAACCTGGGTCCCCAGGTCCCTGATAACCTCTTCTGTGCTTAGTGGATTGCCACCTATATGGTAGCTTGGGATTACCTTGTTTTTCCCGAAGGGTATGACTATACATTTTTTGGCATTTAACTTCAGGCCATGGCTCTGGCACCAGCTATCAGTTTCCGTGAGACCCCTCTGAAAGATATCTGTGTCCAATGTACTTTCCACTATGGCTCCCAGTTTGCAGTCATCTGCAAACTTTGTCAGCCATAGTCCTCCTATGTTAGCCTGTACTTCTGAGAAGTAGATGCCGAACAACAGGGGGCCAAGGACTGAGCCCTGTGGGACACCACTTGTGACCGGCTTGGAGTCTGACATGGCGCCAGCTACTCTAACCCTGTGGGTTCTGTCCTTTAGCCAGTTTGCAACCCATCTTGTGACATATGGGTTTACATTTAAGCTGGTAAGTTTCTCTATAATACCCGAGTGGGGTATTGTGTCGAAAGCTTTTGCAAGGTCAAGGTAGGCTGTATGGACTGCCTTTCCTCATCAATGGCCTTGGTGACTGTTTCGAAGAAGTCGACCAAGTTCAAAAGGCATGATCTGCCCTTGACAAAGCCAAACTGGGTTGGGTCCAATGTCTGCAAGTCCCTATGTCTTTGTTTATGAGTTCCATTATGATCCTCTCCATAGCTTTGCAGACCAGGCTTGTTAAGCTTATGGGGCGGTAATTACCAGGGTCCATAGAGGCACCGCCTTTGTGGAGCGGGACCACAGTTGCTGTACGCCACTCCTTGGGCACGTATCCTGTGGTAAGGCTAAGATTAAACAGCTGCCTTATGTGCGGGTTTAGTTCCTCATTGAGTTCGTGTAGCACACAGCCGGGGACACCATCCGGTCCCATTGATGCTGTGTTTTTAGCTTTAGAGAGAGCAGCTTTCACCTGCGCATTGGAGATGTCTGGGAGGCTGCACTCCATTGGGATAGTTATCTCTCCTTTTGGGGGGGAGAGGGGGGTGAAGTTTGCACTGAACCTGTCTGCCAGTATGTTGGCAATGTCTGTGGGTTCAGTGATTTTTGTATCATTTTGGACTAATTCTGAGCATATCTGGGAGTTTTCACCCAGGTTTCTAACATAGCTGAAGAAGGCCTTATGATTGTCTTTTGAATCTATGGCAATTTTTCTCTCAAAGTTGGCCTTGGATGATTTTATGAGTGCTCGTATTTTTTACTAATAATGATCAAAGGTGTCTTCTCTTTTATGGATTTTGCTCTATCATGTAACAGCTTTCTCCTCTTATTGTAAAGTTTGTTTATGGCTGGGGTCCACCAGACTGGACGTTTGCCCTTGGTGGAAAGAGTCTTGGTTTTATTAGGGATTGCCTGATCCATGCAGTCCTGGAGGTGTTCGTAGAAGGCATTTGTAAGGGCTTCCGCAGCTTGGGTTGTGGTTTCCACTGGCTCGGGGGCCTTGAAGGATACCACACCAGTCTTGAGTAGTGTGAAGTTTGCTTTAGAGAAGTTCTTCACTGTGGTCTTTTTTGTTTGGGGTGGGGGTGGGATGTGGATATCCAGTGAGATTAGTTTATGATCTGATCTCACCAATGAGGGATATACTTCCGGTGTGGAGCATTTTGTCCCCATGTTTGTGATGATGAGATCTAGTATATTTTCTCCTCTTGTGGGAACGGTGACTAGTTGTTCCATGGCATTTGAATTTATGAACTCCAGGACCCTTTGGGCTAAAAAGTTTGGGTTTGAGTAATGTTCCCAGTCTATATTCAGGTAGTTGAAGTCACCCAATATAATGGTGTTTGGAGATACATTTATACCCTCCAGTGTCTTCAGGAAGGCTGTGTGGGGTTCCTGAGTTTGAGAGGGTGGCCTGTAGCATGCTACAAATTGTAGAGCAGTTTTGCCTATGGTTAATTGCACCTGGATGGCTTCCGATGCTTCGTGCGTTGCCACCAACCTGGAGGTGTGGGTATCCTTGATGAATATGGATACACCCCCTCCTTTTGTGGTGTGGTCCGGGTTTTGGGGCCGGAACGCATGATATGAGGTAAAACCTGATAGTGCCGGGGTGCTCTCAGGAGCCTTGAACCAGGTTTCAGTCACAGCACAGACATCGATGTTCTCCATACTGAGAAGGGCCTCGAGTGCATGCATTTTGAGATTTAGACTTCTGGCATTGAGCAGCATTACCCTTAGTTTCTTCCCATTTTTGTTTTCTAGGGTGGTAGGTTTAGAATTTGAGCCTTGCCTAAATAAGGCACTATGGGGTGGCAAGAGCCTTAGCCAATATCCGGAATCCCAGGGGTGACAGGTGCAAGCCGTCCCTTGCGAAGCAGCATGGCTTGTCAAGCATGTCATCCCAGGCAGACAGACACTGGATCCCCTTTGAATGACACCAGAAATTAAGCCAATTGTTAAAGCTGATCATCTTGTCTCTATGTTGTGGCATCATTCTTGGTGAAGGAAGGATGCTGCTCAGGGTCAGGGTCATACCTGCCTGGGCTACATAATCAGAGAGCTCCTCTATGTCTCTTTTCATGTAGTCCAGGGAGGTACGTCTCAGGTCGTTCACACCAGCATGGACAATGACTGTGTCATATTTGTACTTGCTGTGGAGTGACCCGAGTGTCACTGCTGGACAGAGGCACAACAAACTAATGGGCACAGTATTTTTTAACATAAGGGGTGGCGTAAGCCACAAAAACTCTGGGCTAGGCTTATAAATGCCTTAGGACAGATAGCCTAGTATAAACCTATGAACCTATGAACCTATGTGAGTGCATTTGTTAAAGTGGGTCCTGGGTTAGGTTGAATAGCTGCACTTAAAGGTAGGTGTACAGATGCTAGAGACTGATGTTGGATTTGTATTATTCATTCTAATACTTTTTACTATTTTTTTCTGTACCTGTATTTGTAGAGAGACATTTTGTGCAAAATAAGGTATTTTGTTTGTTCAGAGTTATGGACAAATTTCTTGGGGAGTGTTTGAGGTTGTTATGTGAGGTGTTGTAGAAAGTTTTGTCACAGTGATTGTTATAAGTGAAGTGGTTCATAAAAATAATAGTAGCGTTAGTAGCAAAGAAATCGTGTTTTGCATAATCTTTTAGCAAGATGGTGAGAGCTTTTTTTCTTTAGGATTTGTTAAGTATATGTATGTTCATTTCAGAGATATGTACAAGAAGTGATTGATTGCTGTGTAGGTGAGTTATTGCCAGAAATTTCTGCCATGCTGGTAGCTGGTTTCAGAAATGGTATGTTTATAAGGTGTTAAGTAGAATTGTGGTAATTATACTACTTTTGGATTTTGAATGGCTATATGGGGAGATGGTGACAGTAGAAGTGGTACCATTGGTTATGAGTAGAGGTGTGGCTGAATGTAGTTGTATACAGGCCTTTATACCATGACCCCCCATTAATATTCCAAAACGTGCACGCTGATTGGTCAGCGTGCACATTGTAAATCGACTTATACTAATGGAAAAAGGTCCGGTCGCCCAGACTTTTTCCATTAGTATAAGTCTTTTTTAAAACACTGTATCGCTATGTTAAAGGAGTTTAACATAGCGAGACAGGTTTAAAAAAAGCAACGGAGATCTTTTAAAGCTGTCTCGCTATGTAAAACTCTTTTAATATAGTGAGTCAGTGTGTAAAAAGCAACGGAGATCTTGCTTTCTCCATTGCTTTATTTTAAAACCTGTCTCGCTATGTTAAATGGATTTAACATAGCGAGACAGCTTTAAAATAAGCAACGGAGATCTCCGTTGCTTATTTTAAAGATGTCTCACTATGTTAAACCCATTTAACATAGCGAAACAGTTTGTAAAAAGCAACGGAGATCTTGCTTTTTCCGTTGCTTTTTTTCAAAACTGTCTCGCTATGTTAAATGGGTTTAACATAGCGAGACAGCTTTAAAATAAGCAAAGGAGATTCTCTGTTGCTTTTTTAAAGCTGTCTCGCTATGTTAAACCCATTTAACATAGCAAAACAGTAAAAAGCAACTGAGATCTTGCTTTCTCCATTGCTTTTGCCCACAACTCTGATGTACTGCGTAGGCATACACATGCGCAGTACATCAGAACTGCCGCAGAATACCAGACAGCTGCGGAAGGGCAGCAAGGAGGCATTATACAATGCCATTATTTAAGAAAAGTAAGTATATTTTTTCTTAAATAATGTAATTGTATAATAGCAATAACCCACTTCTCGGTGTGGGTAATGCTGGATTTACCCACGGTTGGCTTTGTTTGGCCACTCGGGCTTCACCCTCGTGACCAAACCACGCCAACCATGGGTAAATCCCACATTACCCACACCCAGGCATGGGTTATTGCTATAATACACCTGGGGTGGCTGGGGAATAGAGATGGGAGAAGACAGAAGTAGGCCGTTGCTGCTAATAAGTGTGTGCATGCATTCATGCACTCTACATGGAGGTCTGCCAGCACACAGCAGCCACCATGAGTGTAGTTACAGCAGCAAATAAGTTAGAAGGTAAGCTAGAAAGAGGGAAAAGAAAATAACTGTAGTGAAAGAATGGGCTCCCTTTCAAAATATTAGGACTTGAAATACAGAATCCTAACATGATGATGATGAAAACATAAAGAATGAAAATCCAAGAGAAGAGCAAATGCCAAACAGCACTCTTTTCTTTAAAATTCTTTTTTGCAAGGGGCAAATCCCCCTTCTCCCCAATGTGGGGACAAGGTCCTACACCACCACAGCTTATATATACCAACTACAAGATCACCATACCTCAGAGAAAAGGGAATAATCTGAGAAATGGCAGTCTTTTCAATAACTCATTTTCCACCTTATAGGACTTGCTCACGTAGGTTCCAGTATTTCAAATGGTTACCAAGTGAATGTCAAGAAAGTACATCCATAATATTTTGACAGTACCTGAATATCAACATGGATTTTATTCTGATCATGGAATTGACACAACTTTCTTTAAGATAAAAGAATGTATATAGACTTAACATATCCAAGGCACTGTCATTAGCATTTTGTTTTTAGATTATCCAAAGACATTATATTGTAAACAACCAATGCGTCCTGAGAAAGATCTGGTAATAAGCTCCAGTGGTCCAGCGGCTACATAGAATGAAGGTCTCATGCTTTACAATGGGATAATGCCACTGTTCCTCATTTGATCTCCCGCAGGGTGCTTCATGGAGTGTTTTCCATGTATCATTACTGTCTTCCATCTTTATAAATGACATATGGACACATTATGGCACTTCCAGAATAATCCATCATGTTGATAATTCAACACCAGTGTTGAACCTCCACGTTGGCAGTTATGCAATCAGTGCTATACATGGAATTAATTCTATTCAAGTCAGCAGCTATCAAGCTGAATTTTTCACCTTAACATCCTTGAAGCAAAAAGCATTTTGAGAGCATACCAGCGTATTTTCAACCAGTATCTGGCTTGCTTATTACTTTTTTAGAATAGTCACATTCAAGCTAATGTAAACCTGCAAAGCTTCTCCTTAGATCATGTCAGACAAAGAATTTATATCTGACCTCCTTACCAAGCTTGTCATTACAAAAACTAATCAAAGGCTTAACAAGCTGTGTGATGCAAGAGCTTTGGATACAGGCTACTCCTGAAAAGCTATAACTTAATGTTTCCTGCTGCCTGGCCTCTGTCTTCTGTGGAACTTCCACCTCCCTTCTCTTCAGCTCACCCTGGTCATACCACACTATAATACATGCGGCATGTATGCAAACACATGCACATGCGCACACACACACACACACGCACACACACACACACACACACACACACACACACGCACACGCACACACACACACACACACACACACACACACACACACACACACACACACACACACACACACAGAAATGCTTGCCATAAGCACACACACACAGAAATGCTTGCCATAAGCACACACACACACACACACACACACATGAAGGTTTGCTTTTGAAATTTTAAATATCTTTGTTTTCTCATAGGCTAGGCTACTATATTTATTGTAAATACAGCACCATTGTTTTTCATTACTCTGATGAAATTCTTGCTACCATTGAAGAATGAAGTTCCTCAACACCTGTTTAGTTCTTTTCTCTGCTTTTTAGTCCTAGAAAGTTTTTTTAGTTATTTAATAATCATTCTTTTGATTTCTTTGGTTTCTTTAGCATTTAGGCTAGTATATTATGCTTTTACTGCTGTCTGTCAATTAAATACACATATTAACTGACTTATTCAGCTGCATTTAATCAAATTATACATACAAATATATCAGATAATTAATACTGTAAGTACACAGCAATGTAAGGCTTTTTTGGTACTCCTTCAAAACAATTTCAGGCTTCCACAGGGAGGCTGACCTCACGATTTGCAAAATGTCAGCTTTAGACAATTTAGATAATCTGAACTTTCTGAATAATCATGTTTTTTTCTGAGTTTCTTAGAAAAATGAATTTAATTGAGAATATGGAGTATGCATAGCTATACCCATGTTCTCTTCACCTATTTCCTTCATCTGACATATCTGCTCTCACCATTACCAGATTTTATGTAGTTTCTAAGTCCTCCTCTCTCCACAATCCTGTATTCCCTTCCCACGTTTTTGACATACTCCTCACCTCCTTTGATCACGCCCATTTATTCCCAAAGACTTGTCATTTGGTAAAGTCTGTCAGCTAGAACATTATTTGACTGAAGCTCTTCTGCCTCAGCTATGATACAGGAAATCTCTTCTAACACCCAAATATAACTATTATGTATGATACTTATCCAGTGCCCCTGCTCCACGGCCTCTGGCCATCCATTGCATATTTGAGTTTCCCTTGCATTGACCATGTCTAATATCCACAGTACTGATGGAACAATTGAGATTGCTTAGATATACCAATGTCCTGACCATGTATCAGTATACACTATAACAAAATGTTGGCTTTCATTATAATGTATTTTGAACTTGTTGCATATAGCAGTGTCCTGAATATACATATGTATTATTTATAACAACAGGCAGACAATACTGCGCCTGTTGTTTTTTTTCAAGGATGATTTATCAAAGATAATCATAGGGCAGTTGTTATTGTGTAAGCAGTATGTATAAAGTTACGTTTTGAATGAGTATCTGCTTTCTTTCCTTCGTTAGATATCCCTGCATATGAATATGTCAGAACCCTATTTTCCTTTATGTATACTTACATTTGTTTATGCAAAAATCATTACAAACATCATATTAGGAAATTCCTTTTTCCCTCCCAGTGGCTGTACCTAATAGCTCCACCATCTGTAACTAACTGACACAGTCATTCTGTCAGGGACAAGAGCCAGGCATCCCCATGCTAAGTGAGAATGATACATCCCATTCATTCCTGCCTGAGGTGCCTTATCAACTCATTTTTTCCACCACAGAGACAGTTTGGTGGTAGGGATCTGGCCATTTTCAAGTCCAGCAGGGTAGCCTATCCCTCCAGCAGTGCAGCAGCCCTTCCCTCATGGCAGCTTCCTGAACACCATGGCTGCTGCCTGACGCAGGGAATATGCTTCTGTTGGCTCTTTCAGCTACTAGGTAAAGGATATAGACAGCATATGCTTACAAGCTTGAACTTCAAAGGTACAAAACCTAGTGTTCCTGCAAGGTGTCACCCAAGTGGCAAACCAGCACTACCTCTGTCCACCACGGATGGGTGACCTTGCAGTGGTTGCCCACTCCAAACCTTCCCTGCTAGCTCCATCAGGTACCTGCGCCACTAAATGAACTCAGGTAATTGGGGTTGTACTCAAGGCATTTTCAATCTACTGCAGCAGAGCTGCCTGTTTTATACTGAGGAATCCTTGTCAATAAATTGTCTATATCTGGAATGTTTCTGTCTGGGCCTCCCATAGTAAAGGGTTCTTCCAGCTTAGATATCCAGGTCAACTAAAAAACAGAAAAAAAACAGAAAAAAAATCAAAGTTACTGTGTCCTTTGGATCCATACACTTCAAAGTAGTTTTATAAAGTAGCAGACTATCTCAGCTGGAAGAAAAGCAGTCTGACAAAGTCAGTGGAAAAGGTCAGTTTTTCTGTTCTTTGACCAGAGCCCATCTCCATGATAGATCTTGCTAAGTCACCAACACCCAAATCACCTCTCTGGAACTAAACCCAAGTCACTACAAGCATAATGCCTCTACATCACTGAGTTAAACTGTGTAGTGATATTTTAAATTCTTAATTAAAAGAAGGGTCTAATTGATACATTTTCTCATATACATTTCTCTCTCTCTCTCTCTCTCTGTACATATATATATATATATATATATATATATATATATGGTCTACTTCAGAAGACTGAAAAATAAAAAGACTGAATCCCAAAAGACTGAAAATTCAAAATACTGAACACATTTTAATGCAGGGGGAAAGCCCCCCTGCAACCCACCTAGCCCCCACACACCCCCTGCTAACTGTATATACCAACTCCAAGATTGCACAGCAGTGGAGAAGGGGCAAATTCCATCATTCAGTAGTTGAAATTTTCAGTCATTTGGGATTCAGTCTTTATATATATATATATATATATATATATATATATATATATATATATACACATACATACACATAAAGTATGCTATGCTGTAAACAAAAATTATTTTCCTTTAGACAAAACATCCAGTTTAACAAAAGAGAGAACCATACGTTTATTTTAAAATCCACAGTTAGCATAACAGCGGGTGAGATCTGTGGCACATTAAATGAGTACACAATTCAAAAAATGCCTTCTTGCATAAAAAACAGAATGTTTAAATTTTTGTGTAACCAGACTGCACTTTACCATCCCACTTCATGAAGAAAAGAAAACAGGTAAACCAACAAAGTTCTTTGTTCTAAGACTTGGCATGTGTCTCTGCAAAATATAATCTCAAAAGAAACAAATGCAGGTAAACATTACAAAATAATATGAATACCCATATTATTTTCTATTGGATTCATAATGTCAGTCTTCAAAAGTAAAGAAGCAAATGTTCTGTCACAAGACTTTCTTTTTAAAAAGTATTTGGCAAAAGTAAAAGGGATTACTTTCATGTTAACAATTATGCCTTCCATTTTTGGAAAAACAATTTAGACAGTGTCCTTCTTTCTTACTATCTTTCACACAGTGCTAGAATGTGAGATTTCAAAAGATGTGTTTTATTTTGGATTGCAGTTTCTATACACAAGTGTTAAAATGTCACTCATAATGCAACTGGAATGATTTCCACTTTTAGTGTTATGCAATAAAAGTTATGTGGTCTGGTGTATAAACAAGCAACCATGTTGTGTCAGTTACAGCTAAATAGGAAGCCTAAAAATCTATAGACAATATTCCTCTTTATATGCAGCAGATATTTCAGTTTCCTTAACGTCAATAGGAATCACATCTGCATATACAATAATGAAGAGATGAACAATTTAGCAATATTTCATCAACGAAATTCAAACCTAATATATAATATAAACCTTCATACTTAACAAGATGCTGATTTTTTATAGTGAAAGCAGTGCCTAAGAAGCAAATTGTTAACTTTTTAATGAAAATTTCCCATTATTAAGTACATACATTTGTGATTAGTATAGTATGCTTTAAATAAGTTGTAAATATTCTGTAGTCATAAAATGACTTCTGTCAGTATTTGGGCATTTTAATTCACTTTATTTCTTATTTTATCAGCTTAGAAAATTAACTGGGCCTACTTAGAGCCTTTTCAATCAAGACCTTGACCAAAAGTGCAATGTTAAACACAATATAAATGTACAAGTTAGAGTAAACAGTCAATAGATATGTTTTTGAAAGATGGAAGAAAATCAGAGAACCTGGACCAAACTGTATAGGCACGACTAGTGTAGAAACTCCATGCAACTGTCACCAGGAGGTCATGACTTAACCTTTGGCACAGGAGTTGTGAGGCAGAAACATTAGCCAGTGCATCATCATACTAGTATATTAGTGAGTTTCTTAATCAATTAATTAATTAATTATGATATATGGGTCTACTATACATGGTTGACATTTCAGCATGTCAAAGACAATATGGCCGAGACCATATCATCGACATTCGAAATGTCAACACATGTAATAAAAAAAAACACAACAATAACTTACCTTCACACTAATAGCAGGGGGGGGCTCCACCACCCCCCAATCCCCCTGTGGGAGCCCCCCCAGACCACCCCGTAACTTAAATATACCAACTCCAAGATCGCACTACAGTGCTGAAGATGGAAATCTTTCCATTCCGCACTGTATGGAGATGCCGGTTCCGCATGGCTGACATTTCGAATGTCGATCATATGGTCTCGGCCATATGGTCTTCGACATTATGAAATGTCGACCATGTGAATGAGACCCATATATATATATATATATATATATATATATATATATATATAAATCAAATTCTTTCTGCAGTGAGATTCTGACTAAATTAGCTGTATTTTTGTTATTTTATAAACAACACCTGTGAAACAAATTTGAAATGATACAAAACAAAAAACATTGTGGCATTTGAAATTTGAAATGGTGAGAGACTTAAAATTAAGTGAAATGAAACTAAATAATGCAGACTATTCATTAAATGGCATGGTGTATAATCATTGAAAATATATTTACTAAATGCAACAACATAAAATTAGCAGAAGCAATTTAAAATGGGAACCATTTAGCTTGCATGTTATGAAAGCCAATATAAGTAAAAAAAGTTTAAGAACATTTTAAAATGTTAAACACTTAATTTCTGGCTGCAGTCAAAAGAAAACCTACCATTCTCCCACAATACATATTGCTAAAAAGATCTGTTTCTGTCATGTGCTAATGCCATATTCAAAGTTATATGATTTGTCTATTTTCTGTGAATAAAGAAAGAAAAAATAAACTCAGCCAGCCAAAACTATGAGCACCCTTGCTTTCCTCGATATATGTTAAATGACCTCCACCCTTATATTCAAACCATATATTATTAGATTGATAACCATATGGTTGGAAGGACATTTCCAAGCCATGGTCATTAATAGCACTAGATCAGACTATTTACTAATTAGCTTAGGTGTCTTTCAGGGTACGATGTTAAGACCAATATTGTCCAACATAGTTTTTGTTACTGTCTCAAAAAATAGACAGTGCTGACTGAGAAAATATACAAATGAAAGTAAAATATACAGATGATAATAAAATTGGTTTCATCATAACAAGTGATAGTGACTTGCTATTACTAACTCTTTAATGATTAAATTATCTGCTTGGCCTAAATTAGTTGTGCTAAAATCCAGTTTAGACAAATACAGTGTAATGTATTTTACAAGACCTTTGTATCTATCTGTCCGTCTGTATGGGTCCTCCTGCTTTTGTCAAATGGTGTTTTTTGCCAGCATCTGTTATGTCTACACTATTTGGTCAACTAAACAGATGGTCAACATCTGTCAAGGACCCTACCTCTGAAGAGTCCAGATCTTCATTGAATGTCCAGAGTTGTGCCTTTTATTTTTGGTCTTTTGCTTTCATTTGGAATAGCAATATTTAAAAATTGTGCCCAAATTTCAGACCTTGTCCTTCCATTATTTATGGCTTTGAGCAGATTTCTTGCTCTAAGATGTCAAGAGGTATGAATTGGACAGTTCTTGGGGTTGGCAAATTTCTTTTCCCTAAGATTTGTATGATCTCAGAATTAGTATATATAATTACCAGGAGGTGTGGAGTTGCAAGGGGATTTGTCCCCCAAAAAACAATGCTTTTTTTCATTTTGTTTTCAATTTTTGCATTTGCTAAGATTAATTCTTGATGCATGTATAATAGCGTGTTGGCATACATAATGTTGATAATTTGGTGTTGACATTATACAGGTCAACATTAGTACTGTTCAACAAACTTAAACAAATCCATATATATCAACATTATGCATGTAAATATTAGTGTCATTAAACAAACTCAAATAAATCCATATAGCTAGCTAGCTAGATTGATAGATATAGATACATATAGATATACATAATCAAATATTCTTGAAGAGATAAATTATTATTATAAAGATTTAAGTACTACATTTACTGACAGTTTTTATTAGGCAAAATTGCTGACATAATTATTTGTCAAAAACTGAATCAAGTAGGTACTATTGTTAAAAATCTTGTAATAAGAGATACATAAGATCTATTACTGGAATGCAACAACATCTTCTGCAGTTACACAAAAAGACAGCATACTAAATTAGAATCTGTACAAAGAACTTTTACTTGGAAAATATTTTATTCTACTAGTATTACATATACAGAAAGATGTAAATATAACAGCTTTTGCACTTTGAATTATAGATACATTAGGGGAAGACTTAATATTGTATACAAACCTGATACTGAAACATAACAAAGTAAATCAGAACTTAGTAGTCAAAATTTCAAATTTAACAAATAAAGATGTAAAAATCCACTGCCAATCATGAGTGGACCGGAGTTCCGCTGTGGTGACCCCTAACTGGGAAAAGCCGAAAGACTTTTAACAAGTAAAGATTTAAAACAAACATGACATACTCATATCTAACATTAAGAGCTCCTTATTTGTGGAAGACATTGTTGATCACAATCAGAAGATCTAACTAAAATATAGTTACATTTAAAGACAATCTTGCTACATAGATCGGTGACTTAATTTATTATATAGAAGTTAGGAATCAACGTTCTTCAATGGTCTTCAGAATTTGACACTGGAAACAAACTTATAAGCTTATCCTGACATGAATGCATTACACAACTGTAGTAATCAAATCTACATTCAGCAAACAGGACCAAGGATATTCTTTCATTTCATGTATATTTTAAAAGCATGCTAAAATAGTTTAATGTCCCAGTGTATTTATCCTTGCTACTGAAACATAGTGGGGAATACATCCATGTTACTCAAGTGCATCATTCTTTCCCTTACACAGAATGTAAAATAATCCATTATACAACAACTCCCCATTAATATTCAAAAACGTGCACGCTGATTGGCAGCGTGCACATTGTAAATCTGAGTTATAGTAATGGAAAAAGGTCTGATCGCCCAGAATTTTTCCATTACTTTAACTCTTTTTTACAGCAACGGAGAATGCAAGATCTCCGTTGCTTCACACTGTCTCGCTATGTTAAATGGGTTTAACATAGTGAGACAGCTTAAAAAAAAGCAACAGAGATTCTCTGTTGCTTTTTTTAAAGCTGTCTCGCTATGTTAAACCCATTTAACATAGTGAAACAGTTTCTAAAAAGCAACAGAGATCTTGCTTTCTCCTTTGCTTTTGTCTACAGCTCTGATGTACTGCGTGGGCATATGCATGCGCAGTACATCAGAACTGCCGCAGAATACCAGACAGCTGCGGAAGGGCAGCAAGGAGGCATTATACAATGCCATTATTGAAGAAAAGTAATTTTTTTTTTCTTAAATAATGTCATTGTATAATAGCAATAACTCACGCCTGGGTGTGGGTAATGCTGGATTTACCCACGGTTGGCTTTGTTTGGCCACTCGGGCTTCACCCTCGTGACCAAAGCACACCAACCATGGGTAAATCCAGCATTACCCACACCCAGACGTGGGTTATTGCTATATTATACAACGACCCCCCATTAATATTCAAAAACGTGCACGCTGATTGGCAGCGTGCACGTTGTAAATCCGAGTTATGGAAAAAGGTCCGGTCGCCTGGACTTTTTCCATTACTATAACTCTTTTTTACAGCAATGGAGAACGTAAGATCTCTGCTGCTTCACACTGTCTCGCTATGTTAAAGGAGTTTAACATAGTGAGACAGCTTTAAAAAAAGCAACGGATTACTCCGTTGCTTTTTTTAAAGCTGTCTCGCTATGTTAAACTCCTTTAACATAGCAAGACAGTTTGTAAAAAGCAACAGAGATCTTGCTTTCTCCGTTGCTTTTTTCAAAACTGTCTTGCTATGTTAAATGGGTTTAACATAGCAAGACAACTTTAAAAAAAAGCAACGGAAATTCTCCGTTGCTTTTTTTAAAGCTGTCTCACTATGTTAAACCCATTTAACATAGTGAAACAATTTCTAAAAAGCAATGGAGATCTTGCTTTCTCCGTTGCTTTTGCCCACTGCTCTGATGTACTGCGTGGACATACGCATGCGCAGTATATCAGAACTGCTGCAGAATACCAGACAGCTGCGGAAGGGCAGCAAGGAGGCATTATGCAATGCCATTATTTAAGAAAAGTAATTATTTTTTTTCTTAAATAATGTCATTGTATAATAGCAATAACCCACACCTGTGTGTGGGTAATGCTGGATTTACCCACGGTTGGCTTTGTTTGGCCACTCGGGCTTCGCCCTCATGACCAAACCACACCAACCGTGGGTAAATCCAGCATTACCCACACCCAGACATGGGTTATTGCTATATTCATTTACTCCATGCAAGCAGATTTATGTATGTACATTCCAAACATACATGACTAAAAATTTGGCAGCCTATTAACTGCTTTACCCATTTTTCACTTACTGCAAAGAAAATACCTTTACCTGTGTATGCTTATTATTTACCCCAGTGTTATTGTTTCCTTATTGTAATTTAGTCTGGGATCTTTTTTTTTTCCCATAGGTCACGTCTAAAAATGGGCAGTGCACAGTCATGCTGACCTAGTCAAAGAAGTTGGTATGTAAATAACTAACTAAATAATTATACCATGACCCCCCATTAATATTCCAAAACGTGCACACTGATTGGCCAGCGTGCACATTGTAAATCGAGTTATACTAATGGAAAAAGGTCCGGTCACCCGGACTTTTTTCCGTTAGTATAACTCTATTTTTAAAACACTGTCTCGCTATGTTAGATGGGTTTAACATAGCGAGACAGCTTTAAAATAAGCAACGGAGATCTCTGTTGCTTATTTTAAAGCTGTCTCGCTATGCTTAACCCATTTAACATAGCGAGACAGGTTTTAAAAAAACAAGCAACGGAGAAAGCAAGATCTCCTTTGCTTTTTTTTACTGTTTCGCTATGTTAAATGGGTTTAACATAGCGAGACAGTTTTAAAATAAGCAACGGACATCTCCGTTGCTTATTTTAAAGCTGTCTCGCTATGTTAAACCCATTTAACATAGAGAAACAGTAAAAAGCAATGGAGATCTTGCTTTCTCCGTTTGCTCACAACTCTGATGTACTGCGCAGACGCGCAGTACATCAGAACTGCCACGGATGCCAGACATCTGCGGAAGGGCAGCAAACAGGCATTATACTATGCCATTATTTAAGAAAAGTAATAGTTTCTTTTCTTAAATAATGTCATGGTATAATAGCAATAACCCACTTCTGGGTGTGGGTAATGCTGGATTTACCCACGGTTGGCTTTGTTTGGTCCCTATGGCTTCGCCCTCAGGACCAAACCAAGCCAACCGTGGGTAAATCCAGCATTACCCACACCAAGGCGTGGGTTATTGCTATAATAATATATTTTTCAAGCTAGTCAGGTAACCTGAAAAAAAAAAAGTAAAACTGCTTATCAGTCTCAGCCTTTTAGTTGTTGGCTTTCACGGGCATCAACATAACTGTTTCTAATTCTTCTGCTGGGTTTAATTTAGTATACCCAACTTAAGATGAGCAGCTTTGCTACTGGAACCAATGTTCTTCTTTAGAGTCTGTAATTAAGCTGCATCTGAAGTATTTTAGATCATTTAAAATATACATTTACATCAAATTAGTTATTTTTCCTTTAGGATACATTCAGTCTGACATGGAAATGGATATCTTCATGGACAACGATGACATTTTTTTCAAGAAATTATTATTATTATTATTATTATTATTATTATTATTATTATTATTATTACTCCTACTACTATGCAGCAGCAATATCATCATTTCTAAAACAACTTATCACTTGTTATAATGACAAATAAACCTGGCTCTCTTTTACTGTAGCTCAAGGATTGTTAAGAATCTGTTACAGACTGGTTAGCAGGCTGTAATTCCAACAGCACACTCTGGAGGATTACTTCCAAGATGGCAAGCTGAACAACTCCCTCAGCAGCAACACCTTACCAATAAATTAGATGCTGAGGAAAATCCCACTTTTGCGCATTTTGAGCATTAAGACTTCAAGCAAAACAATATTGTTCTAAGGTATGAAAGAAGGAGACATGATTTCATTTTAAACTACTTGGATTCTCAAAGAATTAAATATGGCTCACTGGATTTTATGTAAGGCAGATCAGGAATGCTTATCTGCTGCAACTCTTTCTCATCAATGACCAAAAAACATTTCATAATTTGTGTAGGTTAGTACCATTAGGGTAGTGATCTCTTTGCAGGAAAGACCTGAGACAACATCTAAACTACCAGAGGGAAATTGGCATCAGAGAACTTCCCCTACGCTTTTTGGAATATGCACTCCCATTCCTAGTACAATGGAATTTGAGAGGATGATGTGCAATGAGGCAAAAATGGCAGTGTGTAAGGAGGCAAATGCCAGTGCTGTGAAGAGTACCTGTGAGGTCATGGAGGATTCAGAAACAGTTTTTCAGCAAATTTTGTTTGTTGAAACAGAAAAAGAGTAATTAGCAAGTGAAGCTTATGTTATTACATCCCTTCAATTAAGAGGGTTGTGAGTTGATTTACTGAACAAGAGTGTGATGCAGAGTGAGATGGAGAATAAAGAAGACATCTCTTGGGGTGACATTATGGATAAAATTAAAAGAAGAAGAAGTGGACTCCATCCTGAAGGGTAAAAGTAGGATTACAAAGAAATCATATGCAGAAAAAAAGTAAAAGAGGATGCAAGAGGAGTAGCAGAAAACAAAAAGGTTGAAGGCATTCCTAAATGGAAGTTTGTGGTGAGGATTCAAAATAAAGAAGAAAAAGAATTGGACAGATATGAAATTTGGGACAACTTAATAGTTCCTTTGGTTGCAAAATCCCAAGAGGTAAGAACATTTATTCTTATAAACAAAGAGACATTTTGTGGCATTATATTTGAGACTGTTTTTGCAATGAAAAATTTTCTTGGTGAATATGAAAAGAAGAGGAACTGTAATTCTTGGAATGTATGTGTAATCAAAGCATTTAACAGGGAGACAAAAAATAAGATTCATAAGAGAGACTTTGAAAAAACATTTAAAACCATATGTAAAGAATTGCTGGACATTACAAAAATTATGATAAAAAAGGTTTATGGTCTGGGGGATGGGACTGTAATATTGTGTTAAAGATAGAAAAACAGTAAAATTATACACATTCCACTTATGATAAATGTTGAAGGAAATAAGGTATGGTTAAATACCGGGGGCAGTACAAAACTTTTTTTGTTGAAAAGAAGGACATTTGATAAATAACCGTGACAAAAAGAAATGTGAGGAATTGGGTCATGATGCAAAAAAATGTGAATTCAAGTGTTACAAATGTAACATAATTGGGTATTTATAGATGGATTGTAAAACTGAAGCTAATAATCATGAAAGTGAAGAAATAAGAAAAGAAAATAAACAAAACAGTGATGCATTAGTACTGGTGGAAATAGAAGATAAATTAGATTAAGAAGAAAAAGAAAGTAATAAGAAGGAAGAACTAGAAGAACATACTGAAATAAGTGATGAAGAAGATATGAATTGGGAAATAGTAAAAGGGAAAATTAATTCCATTTGTAAAAGGGTAAAAGGCAGGAAAAGAAATTTTAAAGGAATGAGTATGAAAGAAAAATGAAAGGAAATGAATGAGAAATAAAATAAAGATATATTTTCTAGAAAGTTAAGGAAAAGAAAAGTAATAATTTTAAGATAATTTCTAAAAATGTGAATAACATTCAGAATATAATAAGAAAGATAAACCCCAGGATTCAGCAAGCTCTGCACGGCGTGCAGGAATAGTGCAACAGCTGCTGCAGGCAATATGGCTGACGTGCGATACAGGAATGAGCTCCCGGGACATGCACGAGTGCTCCTGCACTATTCCTGCATGGACACAGCCCCAGTATGCTAATTACCTCATTTGTTGGTGAAAACCATGCAAATGAGGTGAATTAGTGATCCAGGAAGCAGGCCAGCGTTCGTGCAGGAATAGTGTAGACTGCAGAAATGTATTCAGCCAGTAGCTGAATACATTTCTGCAAACTACAAAACGGAGGCATGACAGCAAATAAAAAAGCATGCATTATAAGGGTTAGGCATGCCGAAGGCCAAATATATGGCAATAGGCATGAAAATTAGTTTCAAAATTATGAAAAATAACTTTTTTTGGCCAATTTCAGACGTTTAAGCATAGGGCAGTGGTGTGCAAATGGGATTGGCCCGAAAATAATAAAAAAAGCTGTAAATAAGCTTTTAAACCAAAATCATCATTTTGCCATAATAGTCAATGGCATGCATAACACAACAAGACCATGGAATAGTGGTTGCTAAGGGGGAAGGCTGAGTTTCGGTTTTGTAACCATGCATTAGCAGTCAATTCTATGCAAATGAGGGCAATGATACTGAATCACAGATTTCCCCTCAGTGCTAGCTTGCACCTAACTGTGTAGGTGCAGTAATACCATGGTATAAGCCTAAGAGCTAGATGACTTCATAAGGGGGTGTGTCATGCATGCTGTAAACTTATTGGAGCTCTGTGGCCTGTGTTTGCCCTTAGGTAAGCACAACTAAGGAAAGGGGTGTCTCTGAAGCTGCCTAACAGTATTTACATTGCCTAAATAGTTGTGCACACTGTGCACTGGGTTGTAAACAAACAAAAAAAAAGCAGGAAATAGCATCTCCGTTCACATCTGAGCACTGTGTTTGCAAGACACACCTCGGGGCTTAAACAGGAAGGCAATGGTAAAGACAACAGCAGTAGGAAGGTAATCAAGGAGAACTAGCATAGCTGGCAGGTGAAATCTATCAGAATCAGCCAATTACACAGGCAGCAGCCCAGCCCAGCACACCACTATAAACTATGCAAACACCTTTCCCTATGGTTTTTCCCACAAACTCTACACCACCAGTGTACACAGATGGGGAAATTTTACCTAACAAAAGCAACAAAATGATAGGGGCTGCTTTTGCTCTCATAAATCAATATGTGGAAGAGGTTGAGGGTGGTGAGGATGAGAATGCTGATGACCAACCAACAGTGAGGAGAAGGAGAAGAGTGTACAGACCCAGGGTAACCTACCAGGGGCTACATGAGCTGGAGATAGTGGAGCGCTATAGGGCAGACAGGGACCTCCTACAGAAAATCGTTGAGCTGTGCTGGCCATGCCTCACACACAGAACCAACAGAGGGGAACCCATCCCAGTGGATACCAAGGTATGTGTAGGCTTAAGAATACTAGCCACAGGTACCTTCCAAAGGCCAACTGGGGATATCATGGGGATCTCACAGGCATCAGCATCCAGGATACTCCACCAGTTCCTGGATGCCTTGTCAGCACATGCCACTGAGCACGTTTATTTCCACAACACCCTTGAGGCATTGACCAGCAATATGTGTCTCTTCCACCAAATAGCAGAATACTCTGAGGTAGTGGGTGCTACAGACTGCACGCACATACACATCAAAGCACCCCTCAATGAGTGGGGTAGGGTCTACGTAAACTGCAAGGGCTTCCTCTCCATCAACTGCCAGGTCATGTGCGATGCCCAGGGCATTATAAAGAATGCGTGTTCTGGCAGCCCTGGAAGCTATCACGACTCCCACATCTGGCATATGATGCAGCTGTACCAGAGATTTGCCAGTGGGGACATCCCATATGGCCACGTAGTGGGGGATACTGGTTACGCACTGGAGCTGTGGCTGATGACTCCCATCAGAAATGCACACACACCTGAACAAGAACTCCATAATGAGACCCATGCACAAACCAGAATCATAATAGAGCATGTGTTTGGGATGCACAAGTCATGGTTCCGGTGCCTGGACATATCTGGTGGAGCCTTGCAGTACTCTCCAGCTACATGTACCCAAATTGCCATTGTATGTGCCATGCTACACAATATAATCCTGTGGAAACAGCTGCAGCTTGAACGGCACAGGGCAGTACCACACAGCCCCCCACCATTGCCAAGGCCAGCACAGGCACAGACTGACTCGGAGAAGGAACAACCTGAGCTTGCTCCTGTAGGCAGAAGGAGGCATGCCCAGTATGCCCAGGCCTTGGCAAAGAGGCAACGCATAACACATTCACTGACACAGTAGGAACCCAGGGAATGACACCTCTCTCTGACTTGCAGATACAGTAAAAGGAATGCCAAACATGACACTACCTCTGCTTAACCATGTATAGGGAGTGTACTATGTGCATCCGACATAGTCAGCCCTCCAGTACCATCTTCAATACTGGCAAAGCCACAAGGTAAGTCACTCTCCCTATCAATTACTGAATTGTATCTATGGTACGGTTGTGAGCATGCAAGGGAATCGGGTGGCTGAATGGGATGGCAGCAGATAGTAGACACCTATATGGGCAGCATGAAATCCATAACAAATACTGGTGTCAACATAGTAGCCAGTAGTAGACAAGGTGACAAATCCCACTACAGGACATGGGATGGGCCAAATGTGTGTCCATAGGACACACACATGCATGTCAGTGAGGCTGGCATACCCAACAACAGTCTCAGCCAGGAGGACAGGTGTAGATGACCACAAAAAAAGGCTGTGCTAAGACCTCCGATTGATGGCAATGGAGAACAGCCCCCTCCAGACCTACACAGACAGACTACAACAGGTCAGGCAGTTGGATGTTAGTTCTGAAGGGTAAGAAGTCTGAAACTGAAATGTAGGTTAATAAAACCTAAGATCTGTATTACACTGATATGCCTCTAGTCTGAATGACAGGTTAGAATACAAAATGAAATGGAAGCCAGCAGAGTACCTGAAATAACAGTACAGTAATAGCAAATGTTTAGAGTTGTCAGGTGTGCCCCCCCCCCCCAAATCCTATGTAGAAATGTAGTAACATGTACATGTGGGTATAATAACAGTGGAGCACAGATTACCTGAGCCAGCCAAATTATCAGGATAGATTGTTGCATGTGTACAATATGTAGGGCTCTGTGTGATAGGTTGTTGCGTGTTGTATATTGTGTGGAAGCAGTCAGCATGTAGGCATGGAGGGTTGTATCTCGGTGGCCTACGGCCAGTACTGTTGATGACAGGGCCAAGTTCTGACAACTGCAGTGCCAAACACAATGCATCCCAGCACGACCCAATCCAGCAGTAATCCATACTACTTGTTCAGATGTAATATATGTCTCCATGAATGTGGGTCCAGACATACAAACAGTACACAGATGGAAGTACCCTAGACAGAGAGTGTATAAAATGTTACTGTCAAATAGACACACCTTTGGAATTGTACATACAGGTTAGCAGCACATTAGTTGGCTGTGTAGTATGGAATACTGATGTAGTCTGGCCAAACACTGGCAGACCACAAAACGCACGGTTATGAAGTACTGAAAAACTGATGATGTCCCCACACAAGCCAACATAAGGGGAATGTCCCACATATATCTGTGAGTCAGCTGCAAGAAGCTTCCATAGCACACATGCACTCAGCTCACCCCATCATCAGCCACAGTTTCATCACAGGTCATATCTCTGCTGTTGGGAATGAGTACAATATGACCCCCACTTCTGTATGGGAATACCCACAGAATGCAGCATGCTGAAAAGGTGTCCCATGCAGGTGTGTCCCTAGCTGTAAGCAGCACCCTGCCAGCATCCACACCAATGGATTAATAAGGACAGAAACTATTGCTGTTAACACCTTGCACACCTACCCTGTCACCCCAGGGGAATCCAGTGGATTGCAGCCTGGGACTGTAGGAGTGACAGAATGCACTGGCCTGCTACAGATGGCCTGCATCACTACCAAATGCCCTACAGTCCTCTGTCAAAGGCCTGTGTCTCACCCGTACTGCCAGTGTATGTTATCTCATGGATTCCCAAATAAAGACATAACACATTCCACAGAACACAAATGCAAGGTCATGTTGACAAATCCCAGTAGCATGTCCACCATGTCCTACTGCATGAACTGTGGACCAACCCCTAAATACTGCTGGGATGAAGTGATAACTATAGGGATACTTATCAGATATCTCTTGCATAATGTTAGGAAGAGGATAGAATAAGGGGGGGCGGGGGGTAGAAGCATGGATGCCATGGAGTGTGTGAAGTCTGAAACTCTGATGTGTGCCCATACTATCCCTGCCTGCAAACTCAGTAATGGTTGGCTACACACCTGCTCATAAACCACAATGTGAAGGGAAATGGCCAGATATATGAGGCCTGCCTCTGGGTAACCTGTGTGAATCTGTACAGCTGAGAGGCATGGCCACAGCAGGATATGGCCATTCTGTCATGTTGATAGATGTACAAGCATGGGATCCTCAGCCACCACAGCACCAAGGTGCCGGACCATTTACACAGACCCATCAGCAAGTGTCTGCAGTTCTCCCTCCAGAATGGCATGAGTGTGCAAGAATATGTAGGCTGCAGACCACAATACTGGATGCAGCTTCATTCATTTTGTATTCCCCAGGAAATTACTGTGAACAAATAAGTATATCTGTCAGCAGTTGACATAATACATCACAGTGTAAAACAGTACATATGTCTGAATATCTCTGCTAACATTAAAACCATGTAGCAGAAGTAGCACAGACACAAATAGTTACAGTATTTATTTTTTATTTATTTTATTTTATTTTATTTTACATTTGTTGACCGGGCTAGTCTGGCTGGATACATGTCCATTTTCAGCAGAGGCCCGAGGAGAAAAGCTCCACTATATACTAGTAACTAAAACAACAAAAACAGTACAGTAAGATACACAATTATAAGCATCTAAAGAACTATTCACATGTAGCATCGTAACAATACAGATACACTTTAACAAAAATTTAAAATACAGTGAGGATTCATAGTCCCATATTCTTTGCAAAAGCAGAAATGGTAAAATCGAAAAAGAGAGAAAAATAGTAACTCACATAAGAGTCTATACAATATTTACAGTATTAACACATTATGCTAAACATTTTGTGCCAGGGCACTAGTTTTAAGAAATAGGTTTGCACAGCAGGGAGCAGCATATAGGTTAAAATAAAAGGAGAGATGACAGGTTGCAGTAATATATCAAGTATAAAGAGAAAATGACAGTACAGGAAAAGTAAATAAGCAAGTGGAATGCTAGGTGACCTACAGAGAAGGGGTAGTACTAGAGATAGAGACAAGTAGAAGAGTGATGGAGAGGACTGTAGAGAGGGTTGGTTGCTGAGATCAGTCAGGATTAGAGCAGGGGCATAGCCAGTGAGATTTGAAATAGTTCCTTAGTTGTTTTTTGAAAAGTTGAGATGAGCCTAGAGTGGTCAGTTCTATGGGAAGTTTATTCCAGTATGAGCCAACAGCATTTGTAAACAAGGAGTCACCAGCTTTATTGTGAGATTTGAGAGTGGCTACTAGTAGTTTGTTGGCTGAGCGAAGGGAAGTAAGATTCCTGTAAGGGGCCATGAGGTTATTAAGTATGGGTGTATTAGTAGGGTAATGGAGAATTTTATAGGTGATAACTAATTGATGTAGGAGAATTAGATTTTGAAGTTCAAGCCAGTCAAGGGTTTTGAGATTAACACAGTGATGGGTACAAAATGGGGAACCTGTGGCAAACCTGGCAATGCTATGGTAGGCTGTGGCAAGTTTCTGAAGGTTAGATTTTGAAAGGTTGATAAAAGATGGAGAGGCATACAATAATGTAGAGATGAGATGAGTTTGGGCTAGAGACACCCTGTTGGTTGTTGTAAGAAAGGGCTTAAGTCTATAGAGGACACCTATCTTTTTATTAACAGCCTTGATGGTTAGATCAATGTGGCAATCAAAGTTTAGTTGATTATCTATTGTAAAGCCTAGTAGTTTAGTGGAACAATCAGGTGTAATGATAGTACCATTGTCAGACACAATAGAAAAGGAGATAGGGGCAGACTTAAGGGTTGGAGAGAAGAGTAATAATTTGTTTTTTTTTTTGGGGGATTAAGGAGGAGACAGATATGTTGGAACCATTTTTCTGCTGCCGTAAAGACTTTTTGGGTGGAAGAATGAAGTTCAGCTGGAGATACAGCAGAACAGATGAGAGTTGAATCATCTGCATACTGAGTACAAGTGGATGTCGGGAGTGAAGTAGACAGGTTATTTATAAATAAGGAGAAGAGAAGGGGACCTAAGATGGATCCTTGGGGGACACCAATAGTGACTGGGAGCTGAGAGGATAGATGGCTGTCCCAAAGGACTGCTTGCTTTCTATCTTTCAAATAAGAGTCAAACCAGTGCAATGCCAAAGAGTCAAGTGAAAGAGATTTCAGAGTGTCTAGCAGAAGTTGATGGTTCACCATATCAAAGGCTTTAGAGAGGTCAAGAAATAAAGCAGAGGAGAATAGGTTGTAATTGCGATTTTTGTTGATAGTGTCTGTGAAGGAGAGAAGGGCAGTGGAAGTGCTATGGTAAGGCCTAAAACCATGTTGGGAGTCTACAAGTAGGCTATTTTGTAAAAGATGATGTAAGAGTTGATGGTGTATACAACGTTCCATAATTTTAGATAGTGGTGATAGTAAGGTTATAGGCCAGAAATTAGAAAGTTCATTAGTGTTTCCTTCTTTATGCAGAGGAATGATATGGGAGACTTTCCAGCAGGATGGAATAGTAGATTCGGTTGTTGTTCTGTTAATTAAGATGGAGACTGGGTATGCTAGTTCTGCTGCTGCTAGTTGCAGATATTCAGCTGGTAGTTGGTCGGCTGAAGGAGTGCATGGTTTAAGTTTTGAGAGTAACTTACGTATATAGGTTGTGGAGACTGTACTAAATTTTAGAGTGGGGGTGTTTTTTTTGAGGAGAGGTCTTTTGAAGGGAAGTGGGGGGAGCCATGGTGTTTGCTAGAGAGGTGACTGTTTCAGAGAAGAAGTTGTTGAATGTATTGGCTATTATATTGGGAGGGGTCTGAGCTAAGTTAGCTGGTGTAGGTGTTTAGGTATTCCCTGGATGGAGCAGTTTATTGATTCCTGACCAGAATTTTTTGGGGTTATGATTTTGGTTTTGTTGATATTGAAGGTAATAACTTTTTTTATCAAGATAGGTGAGTTTTTTTGTAGTATTTCTAAGGTGTTTGAAGTTTTGATGGTCAGTTGTTTTTTTAGTAGTTCTCCATTTTGTCCATAGTTTATTTCTTAATAGCATTGTTTGCTTGGTTTCTTTAGAAAGCCAAGGGGCAGCTTTGGATCCTGTTCTAATTAAGTGAGAGGGGGCATGACGCTCGAGAATTTGGAGGAATGTGTTGCTGAAATGGGTAACTGCTTCATCAAGTGGGAGGTGTTTTAGAGCTGACTAGTTACATTCTTTGAGTTCATTAAGGAAAGTAGGAAGGTTAAAGTTTTTTTTGTTATGTACAGTACGATGGCTAGCCTGTTTGAGATTGTTATTTTTTTGTTTAGTGATATAGGTGAGAAGATGGTCACTGATATTGTCTGGGAGTATTCCAGTTTTATATGAGAGGGGATTATTGTTGACCAATATCCAGTCCAGGATGGCTTGTTTATTGGTAGATTTGTGAATTCTAGTTGGGGAGTTTATGGTTTGTTGAAAGCTAAAGAGGTTGAGGTGATGGGTGGGTTTGGGAGATATGCAGGAGTTCCAATCAATATTAAAGTCTCCGAAGATTATGGTTTCCTGAGGAAAGCTGCAGGAGAGCCAGCTAAGAATGTTTTCAAGTGTATTTAAGTTGTTGCCTGGAGGGATATAGGAACATATTATATAAATGGCTTTGCTTTTATTTACTTGGTATTTGCTGCAGAGTATTTCTACATTGGCCGGGGAGGGAGGCAGGGAGTCAATTGAGGCCACCTGCAGTTGAGATTTATAAAGTAAAGCAACTCCCCCACCCTTTTTGTTTAGATGATCCTGCCTTAAAATGCTATAGCCAGGAGGAATGATTTCGTTGTCTCTGGTACCTGGTTTAAGCCAGGTTTCAGTAAGACAGAGGATATCAAATGAGTAGAGTTCAATTAAAGCATGGAGTTGTGTGATTTTATTGTTGATGCTACGAATATTTAGGTGTGCTATTGAAAGGGTGTTGGAAGAGAAAGGTGAACTCAAATTGTTAGCAGTTTGGTTTGAAAGGGTGTGGAGGAGGGAATTATTTGGGCCAGGGTTGGGGTGAATGTCCCCGTGTAACAGCAAGAGTGTTTGTGGGAGTGGAAATATTTTTGAATTTTTAGAGGGTATTAGGTAGCACTTTCTAGTTGTGTGATACCTGTTATGGAGTACTCTGTGATAGTGAGGGGGAAGGTAAGGGCAGGATGATAGGAGGTTAGTATAGGTTTGTTCAGCTAGAGTAAGGACAGAGCTTGTGTGTTTAGCTAAATTAGGAGATCTGCTAAGGGTATGATACTTGTAGGAAGTAAGGGTATAGTATAAAAGAAGGATGTTAAGGAGTAGCAGTAAATGGAGTAGTTTAAAAGTCAAAGGCATATTTAGTAAGGTGAGGTTAGCAAGGTTGGAAATTAGTAGTGTTAGGATGGTAGGGTAGTAGTATCCCACTATCCTTTGCTCATTGTGACTCCATATTATCAACCTATCTACAAATATCCTGCAGAAACAGGTTACTAGCTGTAGGTATAGAACACAAATGCCTGCACTGGAGTGCGACCTACCTGGAATGGATTCACACATTCAATACAGAAGGTCATACTGGGCATGCTCCCACACTTGTTATGAAGCCCATGTCTGACAACAAAATGCAGAAGGGTCATACTGGGCATGCTCCCACACTTGTAATGAAGCCCATGTCTGACAACAACATTGGACTATACATATCTGTCAGTTGCAGATGTCTGTGCACATTGCATACCAGTCATGTTTTGCGCACACATTGGATAGGAATACACACATATATCCAAGGACAACACACTATAATAGGTCAAACATACACAAACAGAAATGTGAAGAAGAGAGAGAGAGACAGACAGTGACAAAGAGCTTCCCATCATGAGGCCTGTCCCACTCACCACACATCCAATTGGCCACTATCACGTGATGTGCCAATGTCTATCACTGTAGACATTTGCTTCTGCTAACCCTCAGCACTATAGTGTCTGTGGTGCTTGTGATAAATGTGTAACATGACAGTACAAGTCATTATTCATCTGGCAGCCATATATTCAGTTCTGTCAAATGTAAAGTTGTGTGTGACTGAACATTGTGTGTGTGTTTCCAGAGGAATTGTTTATGGCCCATTCACACACACTGCACTCCCCATTGCTGTAGTCTAGCTAGCCTGCTAATGTCAGTCACCTTGAAATACCCCTTTGGAGAAGAATTTTCTCTATAAGCTCTGTGGCATGTGCAATAACTGTGTAATGCTATAGTATGATGTACGAGGTAGGTAGGAGTTCTAATCCCAGACATGGCAACTGTGAAACTCTGTGTGTGTGTGTGTGTGTGTGTGTGTGTGTGTGTGTGTGTGTGTGTGCGTGTGTGTGTGTGTGCGTGTGTGCGTGTGTGCGTGTGTGCGTGTGTGCGTGTGTGTGTGTGTGCAGGGATTAATGATTTTGGGGCCATTCATAGACACTACACCTCCCATTTCCCTACTTTAGCAAGCCTGCTGATGTCATTTACCTTGAAATACACCTTTGGATAAGAACTACTCCTATAAGCTCCATGGTGTGTGCAATAAATGCGTAATGCTATAGTGTAACATACTAGTCAGGTAGGAGTTCAAATCCCAGACATGGCAACTGTGAAACTCTGTGAGTGTGTGTAGGGAGCTATGCTTTTGAGGCCATTCACAGTCACTACACCTCCAATTGCCCTACTTTAGCAACCCTGCTGTTGTCAGTCACCTTGAAATACCTCCTTGGACAACATTCAGCCCTGTAAGCTCTGTGGCTCATGCAATAACTGCGTAATGCTAGTGTAACATACTAGTTAGGAGTTTTAATCCCAGACATGGCAACTGTGAAACTGTGTGTGTAGAGAGTAATGCCTTTGAGGCCATTCACAGTCACTACACCTCCCATTGCCCTACTTTAGCAAGCCTGCTGTCAGTCACCTTGAAATACCTCCTTGGACAAGATTCAGATCTGTAAGCTCCATGGTGCATGCAATAACTGTATAATGCTATAGTGTGATGTATTAGTTAGGTAGGAGTTCTAATCCCAGACATAGCAACTGTGGAACACTGTGTGTGTGTGTGTGTGTGTGTGTGTGTGTGTGTGTGTGTGTGTGTGTGTGTGTGTGTGTGTGTGTGTGTGTACAGAGTAATGCTTTTGAAGCCATTCACAGTCACTACACCTCCCATTGCCCTAGCCTGCTGATGTCATCTACCTTGAAATATACCTTTGGAGAAGGACTAACTTTATAAGCTCCATGGTGCATGCCATAAATGCAGAACAATGTAATAGCAGTAACTACCCAGCTATGGGTTTAAATCTAATCTGCGGCAAATGTTTGTTTGTGTACCTCAATGATGTTGTCTCCATTTACAGCCAGTACACATCTCAGAGCCTGAATTTAGCAATCCTGCAGATATCCACTTTACAAGTATCTGTTGCGAAGCCTATACCATGTCAGGTCAGTATTACATGTTGTAAATGTGTAACCATAATGGTCTGTAAATGTTGTTAGGTAGAGGTTTGAATCTCAGCTCTGGCAAATGTAAATGTGTTATTAGGGTAAAACTATTTTTGGAATCTCACACCCACTACATCACCCAATGCCAGTATTTACAAGGGCTGGTGATGTTCCTTACCTTAGAAGTACCTTGGGGCAACATCCATCCAATAAGCTCAGTGGTGCATGCGATAAATGTGGTACACTATAGCAGCAATACATAGCTAGGTAGGGGGTTGGATTTCAGTACTGGCAAGTGTGTGTTTGTCATCAATATCCTGTCTGGAGGGTGCTGTGATCCTGTAATGACAGGATACACTGTGAGGTGGGTTTTGCTAAATTATTATATTGAGGACCTACTATATGTCACAATGTCCCCTACTATATTTCACAATGTCCACCTTACAAGGACAACAGATGTCAAACAGCAGAGAGGCTGGTGTAGACAATCCATAGCCCTATGTGTGTGACATTACGGATCTGTGAACAATATAGGCAACCCTTGTACTACTCAGAGAACACTCTCCACGCATGTCTCATATACAAACACACTTGGCTAGGCAACAACCACTATAGTGGTAGTTCCCTGCATATTGCCCACAGATAGTAACCACGGTGTGATTGCAGAGGACTACATGCCTGTTGACCACAACACTGACATTGACTTCAGAATGCACTGTGATGTGTAACATCTCCTGACTGTATGTTATCCAGCAAGTAAAAAGACATGGCACCCTGTTCCATCCCTACAATAAGCAAATAAATGCTTACAGTGGTCCTTTGCTATGTTCCCCACTGGATGCCTGCAACAACTGTAAAGTCTGCAAATGTAACCCACAAAGGGAATACCATGCCTTATAGACATGCCCTGTATGGACAGATGCCACTAACTCCACTGAATACCTGTACCGTGCTGTCAATGTAGGTGTAGGCACAACCTCAGTTTCATAGCCAGGTCTCACCACATGAGTTCAGGAATTCCACATCAGATGATAACAATCTGTCCACACACCATGCCCCAGAGACCCCAAGTAGACTTCCACACATCACAGAAGATGCATGTGGGACATGTGCACAACCCAGACACTGTCCATGTTATGGAATATAGATCACATGCATGGCAAGCATTGCACAGCACTGGCCACCCACAATAGTAACCCAGATGAGTGGATGATGAATACAATACCCACCTGTGTGGGCCAGTCCAGGGACTACACCCCTGAGCCACACTGGAGACCAGTGTCATGTGGCCTGATGCCAAGGTATTCCCTTTGCCTAGCCTTGTACAGCCTTCTGGCACAGTCAACTACTATACACCTGTGAAGCAATGAACCCATGCATGTCAGTACTGGCAAGTGTGTGAGTGTGTGTGTGTGTGTGTGTGTGTGTGTGTGTGTGTGTGTGTGTGTGTGTGTGTGTGTGTGTGTGTGTATGTGTGTGTGTGTGTGTGTGTGTGTGTGTGTGTGTGTGTGTGTGTGTGTGTGAGAAGATTAATGATTTTGAAGCCATTCACACTCGTTACACCTCCCATTGCCCTACTGTAGCATGCCTGCTGATGTTAGTCACCTTAAAATAACCATTTGGCCATTTGTTAGCCTGATAAGCTTTGTGGCACATGTCATAACTGCATAATACTGTAGGGTGAAAAACTAGTTAGATAGGAGTTCTAATCCTGACCCTGATAATGTGTGTGATTCCCTGAGCAAGTGTGGTTGTGTCTTCCTTGACACTTGCTTTTGTGAACAGTCACATGTACTGCACTTCCCTTATCCCTCCTTTATCACTGTTGCTGATGTCACTCACCTTCAAAGATACATTTGGACAACTCTCCAACATGTAAGCTCTGTGGTGCATGCAATAATTGCATAACAATATAATAGCAATGCATAGTGAGGTAGGGGTTTGAAACTCAGTACTGGTAACTGTGTGTGTGTTATCAGTGTCCTGTGTCAGTGTTGGGGTGGTTATGTAATGACAGGGTCCATTGCAGTGTGGGTTTTGCCATATCATTATACTGAGGAGCTACATGTCCCATTGTCAACATTACCAGGCCAGCATTTTCCAAACATTGTAGAGATTGTTGTTGACAGTCTTCACCCATAAATATGTACAGCCATGTGCAATTACCATGTGACAGTATGGATTAGTACACAATATAGGCAACTGTCATAATGCCCAGATACCACTCTCCACCCATGGATCATACACAAACATGCTTGGCTCTTGCTCGCCTACTCCCTTACTTTGTCTCTGTCTGTCTCTCTCACTCTCCCTGTAGTGGATGTGGAAAAGTACACCTGCTTTGCTTAGGCAGCAGCTTGAGTTTTGTAAGTGATGCTCATGATCAGCTGATGGCCTGTGAATGAATTGCAGTCCCCCACTAGCTAATTGCATGTAGAACAGCTGTGATATCATTCCTATAGCCAATTGCATGAAAACACACTCCTATAACTAAGCACTTCATGTGGGTGTTGGCCCTTTTCCTTCACTGTGAGCAGAACGTTATGTGGGTGTTTGACAAACAGCATCACAGAGGGTAGTTGCATATACCTCTTGCAACATACACTGTGGAGACAGGCCAACAAACAGGAGGGAGATGTTCCAGACAAGAGGACAGAATGTAAGTATTGCTCTTCTACATTTGAAGTAATGTTGGTTTTACAGGATTAGTCTGGATATGGCTATTCTATATGATTTAATATCTGTCATGACAGTGTTATGTGGTTGAGGAAACTTTCACCTGTAGGGCTATCTGCATACTGGCCAGTGTTTGGAGTCTTACATGTGTTGTGTTAGTCACTCATTTCCTATTGTTAGAAATGCAGTAACACACTCTGAGGATTGCAGTCAGTACATGGTGACAGCCATGTGAGTTACTGACTTCATATCCCTCAGAAGACATATGTCACAATAAACCCTGTTACACCAGTAAATGTATGGGCTTATCACAGCAACATGTTATGTTTGTACCTCCAGCCACAACTCTGTCAACCTTGGTACATATGTCATGCAGTAAGAGGTGCATATGTTCAGTACATCATTATTTAAAAAAAAAAAAACAGTGTAAGAAACTTCTTTGTGTGGAAGATTTTCAGTCCATATATTTCTAGTTAATCACTGTACATTAATCAGATCAGACAATAGTAGTAGAAGTAGCGAACTTAAACTCGTCTTAAGTCAAAACAAAGCCAAAACAAAAAATAATAATAGAAAATATATAATTGTATAGCATTACTAAGTATTCAAAAGTAATCCAAGCAAGGCAGGCAGTCTGTTTCCAGTCGAAAATCCTTTATTAAGTACACAGACAAGCGATCCAAGTAAAACAAAAATAGAGTAATAATTTCCTCACAAGCTTTCTAAATATATATATATATATATATATATATATATATATATATATATCTATCTATATATATATACTTTTTATCAGGCATGGGAGTGATTTATTGTGCTGTAAAACAAAGTGTTATTGGTACACATGTTAAATTCACATCCCTTCCCCCATCAGTGTGACATTTGAGCTGGTCCTGCCCTACTTAGTAGATGTCATAATAATAATTAACCCTTATGTACTTTAAATAAATTTTATAATGATGTGGTACCTCTTATTTAACCAGATTATTAAGTAGATTACTAAGTCTGTGATTTTATCCAAGACAATATACTACATGGCTGGAAGTTTATTAACCTTAGTTGTTCATTTGGCAATCAAAAAAAATAAATAAATATATACATATACATTTTGTATGTAAAAATCAGTTTCTATTTTCATAACCTATTGTTAACAAAGATCACTTTCGTCCTTCTAGACTTCTTCAGGTCTGTGTACAAGAACCCTAAAAACAATATATAAAAATATATATAATTGTATAATTAGTTAGTATTGTTATTACACATCATTTTGAATAAAGTGGAAAAAAGAACCAGAAAAAAAAATCAAAATAAGAAAAAATGTATGTATGATGATGGAAACAAAATATACACTTAAATTACAACTGATTTAAAATGGTATTTAAAACCAACTAGTAGAATAAAATAAAATAAAATAAATTAGTCATGTAAACAATGTGGCAATTTTCTAAGTTCCAGTGCACTTTTAATTGAACAGTAGTAGTTTAGTCCAGGCTTCCTAAAAGAGTTCAGCTTTAATTGCCACATGAGTTCATGTTTCTCCAGAATATTCGGGATGTCTCCTTCAAGATCACCCATGTCTATGCGATCCAGAATCTGGAACTTAAAACCTGTGTGTCATTTATGAAGAGAAAAGTGTTTGGCTAGTGCATTATTTTTACATCCAGAGCGGATTTCTGACAGGTGACATGAAATCCTACGCTTGAGTTTATTTACAGTCTTGCCCACATCGAATGCATCACATTCATTGCACTGTGCCCTGTAAATTACTTTTGTAGTGTTACAGTCACCCCCTGCACTTGTTTTAATGATTTTCTTTAAATAAGGGCAATAAAAACTATCACCTTGCTGTATAAATATACAAAATGTACAATTAGTTTCACATCTTTTAGTGCTTTTCTCATATGGTCTAGGTTTAAATTCAACAAAAATTCTAATGTTCCTGGCCTTCCTACAAACAAATGATGGGACTTCTCCTAAGATGTTAATCAGAAAAGGATTTCCTGTGACAATGTCCCAGTTTTCTTCAGTAATATTTTTGATACTGTGATAATCCAAAGTGTATGTCAGGATGCAGCTATTTTTGCATTTGTGAGTCTCTGTGGAATTACTTAACATTTTTCAACTGGGGAGGTTGAGTGAAGGTGCTGCGGTCCTTTTCAGTTCTATAATGGGTTCCATGATGTTTTTTAACATCTGACTTTCATAGCCTCTCACTAGAAAATAATTCTCTAAGTTGTTCAGGTTTCTCAAAAATGGTTCCATCTCTGTGGTAATTCTAGCTAATCTATAGCCTTGGGACTTCATTACATTATACTTGGTTTTTGCAGGATGTAGACGTTTACTGTGGAGTAATAAGTTAACCCTCATTGATTTTCTGAATAGATCAGTGGCGATTCTGTTATTGTTGGTGTCCTTGGAAAAGTGCATATCTAAGAAAGTGGTTGAAGTACAGCTATGGGAAGAGGTAAATTTCAGGAAGGGGTTGTTTGATTGAGGTAAGTGATAAAATCTCCAAGCTGCAAGGTGTCACCTTCCCACACAATAAATATGTCATCAATAAAACATAAATAGCATAGATATGCTGCATGTAGCCTGTGTTGTTTAACACAAAGTCCTCCTTCCATTTGCCCAGGACTATGTTAGCTATGCTGGGAGCCATGGCAGCCCCCATTGCTATACCAGTTTTTTGTTTGCAGTGTTTGCCATTGAAAGTAAAGAAACTGAAGTCAGTACAAGATTAATGAGCTTGCTTAACTTTTGCAGTTGTGCCTGTGTACCCTGATTATGTTTCTTAAAAGACTCCATAGCTGCTGTTATACATTAATTGTGAGTGAGCACTGTGTACAAGGATTCCACATCAATAGTTAATAAAATACTGTCAGCTTCCACTGTAATGTTTTTTATTTTCCTCAAAAAATCCATTGAATTTCTTATGTATGACTTATTCTTTTCTGCTAGAGGTTTCAGCAAGTATTCAAGGTAAATGGCTGTGGCTTCAGTAAGGGAACCTCCACTTGCTACCACCGGTCTATAAGGTGGGTCTTCTCTGTTCTTGTGTGGCTTTGGTATTCTAAAAAAGTAAGGTAAACGTGGGCATGGGCTCCATAAAATAATTATTAAAATTTTCAGTGATCAGTTTTTCTTCCCATAATGTGGTGAGATTAGTGTTCCATAAATCATATGCTCTTTTTATGTCATCCATGGTAAATAACTCATAAAATCTGTTATCCTCCAGCATGTTCTCTATCTTTTGGTTGTAGCTAGTGCTATCAGTCACAGGTATACCTTCTACCTTGTCTGCTTTAATTACACACCTGGATTTATTATTGCCTAACTCAAGCAATGCTTTTCTTTCTCCCTGTGTTGTTATAAAGTTTTTTCTTAGGAGGTTTTTTAAGCAGTTTCCTGATATCCATCTCACATTTCACTTCAAAAGTAGCTAGTGTTTGATGTAGTGGTGGACAATAGCTGCTAGGCCTTTCTATAGTTTCATCAATAGGCTTATTTTCAATGTCATTACTTTTGCCATGAAACTGTACCCTTAAGTTGAGCTTCCACACAAACATTTTAAAGTCTATCAGTACCTGAGCAACCTCACTCCTGCAGCTTGGTATAAAAGTAAGTCCTTTGGACAACATACTTTTTCCCTCTTCAGTCAGTGCTTTAACAGAGTGGTTCCAGATAAGTGGAGCCCCTGTTATTGTGGCACCTGTTATTGTTATTGTATCTGTTATTGTGGCTGGTTCCTCCGTCTAAGCCTGGGACCTGGGTTGTAGTCGGGGTTCCAGTTAAGATTGCCCAGGTATTGTATTTCCCTCACCCCTGTCCACTGTTTGGTTCTCCTGTCTCCCTGGGAGTTTGTGGATAGAGTATGAGACCTCTGGAATTCCACCTCTGCTTTCTGGAATCTTGGTGGGTTGTAGTAGTATTCCTCGCTGTGGCTGTGGTTTGGGGGAACCTGGTAAGAGGGACAAGCTCTGGTGGTCTGGTGGTGGTGGTTGTTCTTGTTCTGATACTGGTGCTGGCTTTGGTATTGGTGTGGTGGTTGATGTCTGTGCTGTCGATATTGGTCTTCCTGAAGAAACTGGTCTTTGTGACAGTGCTGCTGCTCCTGAAGGCTGGATTATCTGTGGTCCCAATTGTCCTGGTAGTCCTGTAATTCATCCTGTAGAACTCTGTCAGTTCTGGTTGCCGCTGTGGCTTATGTTCTTCTCCTGATCCTTCTGTGATGTCAAATGCTCCTGCGGAGTGTTGATAGCCAGAGGGGATTGGGATTGTGGGGAATGAGATGTTGGAGGGGCAGTCTGCTGGTGGTCCTGTATTGTGCCCCTGTCTAGTTTTGAGCTAGCATCTCCCCTGAGAAAATCCTGTTGAGGTCTGCTGGCACAGTTATACTTTCCCTTATATTCCCTTTGGGTTGGGAGGGTGGCCTAATGGTTAAGGTGTTTGCCTTACAAACACAAGGTGCAGGGTTTGAGTCTCACAAGGGATAGTTGGCTAAGCTTAAAATGGCTCGCAAGGGCAGTTAGCTTAGTACTAATCTATGAACCTATGAACCTATATCCCCTGTAATAACTAAAACCTTGTCTGTTGTTGGTTCTACTGTTGTTACACTGATGGGGGAAGGGATGTGAATTTAACATGTGTACCAATAACACTTTGTTTTACAGCACAATAAACCACTCCCATGCCTGATAAAAAATATATATATATTTAGAAAGCTTGTGAGGAAATTATTACTCTATTTTTGTTTCACTTGGATCGCTTGTCTGTGTACTTAATAAAGGATTTTCAACTGGAACCAGACTGCCTGCCTTGCTTGGATTACTTTCAAATACTTAGTAATGCTGTACAATTATATATTTTCTATTATTATTTTTTATTTTGTTTTGTTTTGTCTTAAGACGAGTTTAAGTTCCCTACTACTATTGTCTGATCTGATTAATATACAGTGATTAACTAGAAATATATATACTGAAAATCTTCTACACAGAGACGTTTCTTACACTGTTTTGTTTTTGGACCCACTACACTTTAGTGGGTTGTTTTGGGACTTTGGGGATACCACAGAGATTACTTGTACATCATTATTTACTGACGTCATACCTGATAACAAGCCAGTGAGATATCAGACTGCTAGACATGTTATTTATAGTAGACCTTATATTTGTGGACAAAACCTGGGCATTCTGTTGTAGTGTGTACAGTAGTGAGGTCTGTGTACTTATGGTGATTGCTGACAGAGTGTGTATTGTGAATATATACCTTGGCCTGTGTACAGGCTGTGGAAGATGTCATTGTTCTTGGTCCTGTTCTGTCTGATGTTGCATGCTGCCCCAGTGTATGGTACCCTATCGGCGTACATGTTTGTAGGGCCAGACTGACACATGTCCCATACCACAGTCATGCATTGGAATACACTGTATATTGGCCCAGTATATGTAGGGTTAGTGTATGAGTGGCACATATGAGGATGGTGTTGTTCACACAGTTCATAAACTGTACTATTAATTACGCTTACCATATGTGACTGTGGCTGTGTTCAGATTGGTTATGGGTATACACTTTCACACAGGTGTCTGTTACTCTGTGCTGTTACATGCCTGTAGAGCCTGCTATATTTGCAGGCACATGTGTATTCCCCCATAAGAAATGTAGGCCAGTGTTGTGGTAGTCTACCTGTAGTTTGCACAGTGCTTTGTGACATGCCTAGCAGCTCAGTGTATTTACCCAGTGTGATGTTATGTCCAGATATTTGTCAGATGTACTGATGCCAGCCCACCATAACTGTTGTGTATTTCTGACAAAGCAGTGGGATACTGTACAGATGTATGTCACTAACTAGTGGGTAGAATGTGGGCTTGTGCCCTCTGGTACTCTGGTTGTTATGTGTCAGAACAGACAGTTCCAGTATTTTCATGATATCCCTATTTACATGTCTGTAAACATCCACTTTGTCAGGCTTGGTCCACACATCTTGGACTAAGGGGTTCTGTGTATACCTCTGGACTGAACAGAGTTTGTCAGACTGTCCACATTTATGGGTCACATCTCTGCTGTATTCCACAGAATCATTACTGTGATTTGTGTGGTACTGCACTATGATGATCTTACGATTTCTGTCAGTAACTGATGGTGTACATGTCAATATCAGATATGACTTCCCACACAACATTTCTGTTAAGACAACCCCTGTTATAGTAGCAGCAGTCTACCTGTATACCTGCAATACTTACATGACATCCCCTTGCACTAAGAGGTTGTTGCTATTGGTGCTAAGGTATGACTCCACTACATGTTATGGACATTTGTTTATATATATATATATATATATATATATATATATACGTATTGATTTATATATATATATATATATATATATATAGAGAGAGAGAGAGAGAAATATTATATACATATATATATATATATATATATATATATATATATATATATAAATATATATACACAGATAGAACTATATATGACCATATATATAACGCAATATACAGATGTATATAAATACATATATATAAATATAAATATATAAATATATATATATATATATATATATATATATATATATATATATATATATGTACATTTATACAAATATCTACATTTGTATATATATCCATATCCTTGTTTTGTGTAAACATGACTGTTGTATATACCTTGCCAGATGTATCACACCGTATTTATCTGATATGTATATATTTAGATATAACAACATACTTGATTCAACACTAATATCACTAACAAGTACTACACAATTGTAGAAGTTAAAGCAATTGTTCAATACTATTCAGTATGTGTACTGACAGATATGTTGGAAAAAACAACAACCATCTTCACAGCTGTGATGACTTAGTGGTTAACTGCTGTGACTGTAGTGTACAGGGTCCTAGGTTCAAGACTTGCAAGGGCTGTTTATTTTGTTTCTGGGCAGAACAAGGGCTGTTGGATACAGAGTGGTTAAGGCAGTTTTGAGCAGCTTTAAGTGGGTTTGCTGGTGTTTGCTTGACAGTAAGTGCTGTTAACGTACAGTTAAATGTATGGGTGCTTACACCATTTCAGCTTCACTTACCAGTGTGCAAATCTGCTTAGCATTTACATTTAAGCAATGCTTACACCTGCTAAGCATGGCTCAGCCCTGGTAACCGGTGATCACTACATTCCAGTCTGATAAAATAGCAGGGTAATGACATCTTTAATAAGTGTATTTAATACCATGTACATATCGTGCATCTATGTGCTGTCATTACAGTAGCAAGGGGTGTGATTCTACTGTCTGGGACACCTGAGTATATATGGTTTGTACAACACTCTTTTCCATTTGAATGTGTTTCATACATGGGTAGTATCCCAGGTTATATGCAGTCACACTGGCATGTAGTGTGTCATTATGTTACTACTGTTGACAGTGCTTTCTGAAGTAAGAGTAGAGTGCAGATTATAGTACTGGAACCAAACACCCCTGTATGCAAAGATGGACTCTGAGTCCTCACTGTCATGTTCTTGGTGTGTGAGCTGTGTGTCATTAAGTATTTGCTACTGGATATTGATCTGACATGTAGATATTAACTGTAGCCTACTGTGTGTATATGACATGTCATTGAGGGCTGCTGTAATGGCATACCTGTCAGTGTCAGATGTCTATCTGCCAACACATTCATCCTAATGCATAACCAGTTGGCTAGCTGATGTCTGTCTGTCATCTGTACATATGTGCAGATGTCAGGTATCCCTCTTGGCTGCTTACAGGCAGTCTATGCTTGAGTGACACTGACATGTCTGCCCAGCTGTGTTATGAATGCCACAGCTAGGAATCCCCACCCTGTACACACCACATGCCATGGATACCTCAACTACACTGCCACAGTCAATAGAAAATGCTTGGGTACAGGTCTGCAAGACAGACACTGACCGTGTTATGTAATACATGTTGCATACATGTCAATTGGAGCACCTCACTGGCCCTCTGCAAGAGGCAACCAGATGATTGGATGTTGCATTTAACTCTTTCCCTGAGGATCACTCTCATGGCATCAGTTGATAGATGGCCTGCTGGCAAATGACAGGTGGCATGATACCACTATACCCACATCCCCTACTCTTCCCATATCTCCATGGACAATATCCTGGTACACACCTATGAACACCTGCACCTATGGACCCCAGTACTGACAAATGTGTCAGTGTGCATTACTGAGACTAACAGTGTCTGTGTGTTTGTAAACCTGTAGTTGATAATACCCTGAAGCCCTTCAATCCCATTACACACCCGACTGCCATAGTTGGATATGGCTGCTGCTGTAATGGAGATTACATGTACCGTGTTGCCCTCTTCACTCTATGGGCTACCTGGATCTTGCAGTACCAGCACAACACGTTTGTACAAATGAGTAGATAGGCATGGGTTACCCTCTGAGACCTGGAAAGTGTGTGTATGTGTGCAAGTGTGTATATTTGTAGGATACAGCATTCTGAGGCCACATTCTCCTAATACAATACACCTTGCCACACATTATAAGGGATAGTGATGTTGCTGACTGTAGGAGAGCCATGACAAAGCATCACCCTACTATCCATGTGGCATGTGCAATAGATGCATATCCCTGTAGTAGCACTCTTGAGATAGACAAGGGGTTGTATTGCAGTCCTGGTCAATGTGTGATGGTGGGTATGTCAGAGTATTATCATGGATTTCAGTGAGTACAATATCCAATGTGGGGTGTGGGTGCTGGGTGTACTGTCTTTACACCATGGTACACACAGCACATGCCCCAAGGTCTACTGTATGGGGACCACTGTCACCATCAACCATACAGGTAACTGATTACGCTATCCAGCCCAATGATGCATGTTCTGTGTGCAACTTATCTGTAACAGAATGGACACACTCACAAGATAGTTAGCACTGATAAACCCAGGTCTGTCAGATGTGTGTATGACTGTTATGTATTTGTCAATGTGTATATGACAGTATGTCACACTATGTATTGTTCATAAACAACTGGTACATCCCACATTACCATACTGTACAAGGCTTGGTGATGTTCTTCACTTAACAAGTAACCTGGAACACACCTCATCCTAAAAGCTGTATAGTGTGTGCAATTAAGTTCACACACAGAGGCAATAAGTACCAAGGTAGGGGTTCTAGTCTCAGTGTTGCCAAGTAAGAGTGTGTGTGTGTGTGTGTGTGTGTGTGTATGTGAAGGGATCTACTTCAATTTGCAGAAAATACATGTCCCAGGAGGTCATCTGTCCGATAACTGACTGGCAAATGCTAAAATTTCACAGGTATCATCTTGTGGAAATTCATTCCATCAAAACTAGTAGTAGATGTGTAAATGCCCTGTACAGCGATACTGGGGTTGGTATATATAGCTGCGTGTGGATCATGTGGACACAGCCACCATCATTGCGGATATTGTTGAGTGTATTCCCCTGCTTAGTCGGCTGCAATACTGTACAGTTTATGTTAACAGGTTAAGTAGTTTTCAATCACACTATCTGTGGTTCTTCACCACCCCACACCCTCCAAAGAGTAGGGCTGTGCCACCCACACCAGCACACCTATGTTTACCATGTTGAGGATTGCACTGCATTGGGGAAGGGGACATATACCCTGCCAGTGTCATCGAGAATGACATTAAACTAGCAGACTGATTATTTCCCAATGTGATGTTGTTCCTGTTCTGTCTTGGTGGAATTACATAGGCTAAAATGGGTTCCTTGCAAAAGTATATACATCCATGTGTACAGTATTCTCTGTGTATTGCATCAACAGCAAAGCCTCTGTGTATGTGTGTGTGTGTGTGTGTGTGTGTGTGTGTGTGTGTGTGTGTGTGTGTGTGTGTGTGTGTGTGTGTGTGTGTGTGTGTGTGTGTTATACACAAACATGTGGTGTATACCACCCAGTACACTTACCACTGTCCACTGTAGAAGGGCTGCTGACATCAGCCACCATGCACTCACCTGTATACACCCCTCAGACCTATCAGGCATGTGACACATCCAGTAACTGTTATACAGACCTGTGAATTGTGTTCAGCTGTAGGAAGGATATGGCACAGTCAAGGTGTCACCAGAGTGCCATACCCCTTGTAGGAAACAACAGACCAACATCCTGCTGACACATAGACACCTACAACACAAACTGAATACATTATGGAGACCACAATCACTCAGTGTTAATAACAGCTATACTGCATCATGGCTGGACAGCTACACATCCTGACATGTAAGTATTAAACTTTAGTGCTGAAAACCTTTACACAGCATTACATTGGTACACCATAGTACAGCCACCTTGTGCATCAGAACCATATTAGCCTGTCCCTGTATTGATGTTATGGATGACAGGGATGTGGCACAGGTATCATCATATGCACAGAGTGTGTTGTGAGTTTGCCAGAGACCTAGGGTGAGCCATTTGTTTGACATCATGTGTGTGTATTAAGGGGTTTCATTATTAATTGAGCTGTGCAGATGTGGTGTGTATAGGTATGGGGTTGCCCTGGCTTTGTTGGTGATGTGTATGTGTATGCATGCACACAGTTCTGCCATGTGGCTGCCCTATACAGGGGTTTGTTGGACAGCTGCAGACTGTACCTGGCAGGGTGTGCAGTTCACCATCTCCAGTCATGGACATGAGAACTGTGCCTGCCAGGGGTTTCATAGGCACTACCAGGTACAAGCCAAGATATGGTACTCTCCCTTGATGATGACATATGTCCACTGGATCTGGGTCCCTCTTGAGACCAGCCAGGACCAAGTGCACATGTCCTGCTAAGTTGTGGTGTGCACAGCGCTCCCTCTGCAGTGCTGGTGCTGGTACTGCCACTACAGGAGCAGCTCTGACTTGTTGCATGTCCACGCCGACCTCCAGCTGTTGGTGTTGCTTGCCTACGTCCATGTGGCCATCGGACTTCTCCCACCATATTCTCAAGCACAGACAGTCCACGGTTAAGGATTCCCATCATCTCACCCAACCGTCTATCCAGGACCTCTGCAAAATAACAGTGGGCACCTGCAAGATCACAGATGTCAATAACAGCAGAATGAGTAGCCCTCTGGAGCCTCAGAACCTGTCTAGTATAATGTTCCATACATGCCTGCGCCTCCATGATGGCCTGAAACATGCATCTGCTGACACCAGCTGTGGCACTTCTGCCAGGGACATGATGACCAGCAGCCCTCCTACAAGCACCCCTGTACATCTGCCTGTGTGGTACCTCACCGGGCATCTGACTATGGCTGCTGTATCCAGATACATGTGCAATAGTCACCACACTGTCCTGTCCCATGCCACCACCCAACTGTCCCTCATCTATGGCCACTGGTGATGGGGTATGTATAGGCAATGTGACTGTGTGCAGGGATGGGGTGGATAACAGTGAGATGTCAAACGATGGCACAGCTTCAGCCACTGACAACTCTGCCTCACCGCACTTATCATCATTGTCAGAGTCTGTATGGACACTAACATCAGTTTGCCTGCAGGAGGGACTCTGACCCACCTCGCCACCTGTGAGGGGAAAACAAGAAACGCACTTTAAGAACTGTACTTCATTGCTTAACTGTACACACACACACACACACACACACACACACACACACACACACACACACACACACACACACACATACACACACACACACACACACACACACTTACTTACAGGTGAGGTTGCACAAAGATATTACACACAGACCTCTCATTACACATCTGTCAACATGCATGACAAATGGCACTCAACAGCATGCACTGCAGCTATAGTCAATCCCTGTTACCAACATTATACATCTTTGTGATGCATGAGTTGTGTTAGTAGGTGATACCCCTTCCCCTGGAACACACTGCACCCATGTACACTGTATTGATGTGCACCTGTTCAGCACCCTGGCATATACTGTGCACCATATCTCACAGGTGTACACGCCATTGCTGAATGTGTATATGTGTGTCAGTTATGCTTGCTCTACTCCTCACAGCCCCTATGTGTTTGTGTGATACATACCTGGGATGATATGTGGACAGATGTCAATAGTGAATGCCTGATGTCTGATTTGCAAATCTCATCATCAGTGGTGCATGTATGACTAATAAAATACAATTACACTGACAACCTTCAAACCTTACTATGGCTATGAGGAGTGTACACACCCTTATTGACATGGCACCCTCTTCCCTGATATGCCATGGGGCCACAATACTGCATATGTTAACATTACACAAACTTGATATGTGACATATGACCTGTGCAATCAAATGCAGTATCAAACAAATGTGTTAGTTGTGCAGATACTGATTGAGATGCATACAATATGGGGGTGCATAAGTGTGCACACCCTTAACATGGTGGTTTGTTTCACCAACTAAGTGTACTACAACCGTCACTATTCCTGGAAGTGGTATACTAGCATGGCCCATCTGCACTTGCTGGTATTTGGTCACTCTGAACTACAAATGTCCCCCACCATTGCAGGACTGCAAGGTCAACTCATGTGCACAGCCCTTGGAGGTCACACAGTGCCTTCACTATTGCTGTGGAATAAGGGTTTTGTCTGCCACAATTCATGACCTTGACTGTATGCAGCTATAGCCATTCTTAGCGAGCTTTGGATGTCTGCGTCAGTTTACTGTTGTGTTTCAGGATGACACCCCTCCCCATCCTCAGCCTTTTTGCAGATGATTGACAGCTATGGGCTACACATGAGTGTCATTTTGCAGTGTCCCGAATTCAGAACACCATGTGTACAAGCCTAGTCCCTGCTAATGAACGGCAAGCATACAGGTGTACACTGGCACCAGCAAGGTACAGATGGGGATGGTGGGCCTGATGTGGAGTGAGGTGTTGCTTGTGCAGCACATGCATCTTAATTGATACTGTCTGTAGGTTTCAAACTTGGTCTTGGTACACCATTACACATTGCAACATGCCTTTGGGGGACTTTTGATGTTATGCATATGTTACCTTAGAGAGCCCTGGCTGATGTTTCCTATGGGACAACTGTCCCATCTGATTACCCTAACCCATAGGCCACACTTATGCAGAGTCTAGGCGATTGTCAATGCAGGTACTGCACATCCAGTACTTGCTAGACATTCCTGTAACTCCCTCAGTGTTGCGGTATGTTTCTAGGCAGCCTCCATGACCAGTTTGCCACATGTGTCGTCATCTGTCTTGGATGGCCGTCTGTTTATTTCCTACATTAATGTTGTCGCATACTTCCTCGTCACATACATGACTGTCTGCACTGTTTGCCATGGTATATGCAATGGTGAAGTAAGGCTGCATGTCCCACTCCTGCATGTTACCTGTTGGGTATGGGATACATTCCATGGCTTGTAAGATGTGTGCAAGCCACGGCTGCCTCTGTTGCAGGTGAGTGGGCAAATGTGATGGACATATGTCTTGGACAGCAGACCATTTCTTGGTGTGACATTGAGGACCTATACTTG